>NC_137617.1:49010973-49028473 GCF_963280865.1 Gymnoscopelus braueri | reverse complement strand
GAGAGAAGGGGAGTGTGGAGGGGAAAGACTTATTGAAGAGGTGGGTTTTGACAGAGGTTTTGGAGGGTGGGGGGGGCTTTTCTGAGAGTTTTGGGGAGTGCGTTCCACAGGGTTGGTGGGGTCAGCAAAAGCCCTATCGTACCCCAGGTACGGCACTTGGTCCTGGGCACCTCAAAGGGGGGGGGGGGGGGGGGAATTGTTCAGTGCCTTGTAGGTGGTGAGTAGTATGTTGTGATGCGAGAGTGCATGCGGTCTAGCCCAATACGAACTCGGGACTCTTGAATCGTTGCCCTCCACACTCTCCTATCTAACATCAGGGTCTTGGGACTCCATCTACGTAGGTGGTGCGCTTATTGCCTTTCCTGGCTTTGCCCTGGGTGACCTGTGGTAGGTCCCAGCAATGAGTTAACTTTAGACGGAAAGTGTCCGTTGAGCAAGTTTTCCTTTTAATGAGGCTTCCTGCTTGAACCTGTCGACACCAGTGTTGCCATGTCTGCTTATTATAAGTGACGTTGGGCTTGTTTTTTTTCTGTAAAGTTGCTTGTAAATATTGGTGGTTGTGGGTTCATGTTCATGTCGAGGACCGGCAAATTAATTTGTATTTGTCCGCGGACCCCCATCTGAAAGGACTTTGTGCCAGGGGAGCCCCGTACCAGATTTGTGGTGGTAGAATGTTTCACAAATATTTCTGGAAAATAGCAGATCTACAAGCTCACAACGCGTCGCGGATGCGATGCGTTGTGAGCTTGTAGATCGGCTATTTTCCTAATAGCTGATGTATATAGGTTTTAAAGTGCTCATGTGGCCTATAAGAGTCGCTTCTTTTGGACTTGGGTTTTCATAGACCTAGTTGCTTGTTTCTCTCGCGAAATCTGGCAACGCTGCAGTTGACCTCTAGTTAAGAGTAGTAAGTAGGAGGGAGCCTCCCTAAAACCATTCTCCCACGATATTATTGACAAAAATGACTTCCTCTTGTCCGTCACCATTCCATACTGAAACCCTGCATGTGTTTGTGAAGCCATTATTATAAAAGTAGAAGTGTAAAAGCCAAACAAAAGTGATCGTGACCATTGTATGTTTGCGGTCAACGCTCCTTCATCAGGGAGGAACTGGATAAAATAAGCCTTCTGCTTTAGCCTACTACACTATGCTGCATGCACATTCATTATATTCATGATTGATTGATTAATTATATTCATGAGTGATTGATTAATTATATTCATGATTGATTGATTGATTATATTCATGAGTGATTGATTAATTATATTCATGAGTGATTGATTAATTATATTCATGATTGATTGATTGATTAATTGAATCGTTTATTTAGAAAGACATGGAAACAGTACATGTAAGTACAGTTCACAACACAAGGTCCTCTAAACTGGATGGCTCATAAAAGCACAAAGGCTTATTTAGAATGAGATCCTGTGCACTCACATCATGATGACATTTAGAACGTCATACTGTCAGCTTACAGGTTACTGCTATGAAAAACAATAAATATGTACAATAAACAGTTCTATAATCTAAAGGGCTTACCCCCCCCTCCCCCCCTTTAGATTTATTTAAACGCTGACATTTCCTCTTTGGGCACACAGACAGGAAATAGGTTGAAATGGCCTGTTTGCTCTATTTCTCTCTCTCTCTCGCTCTCTCTGTCTGTCTGTCTGTCTGTCTGTCTGTCTGTCTGTCTGTCTGTCTCTCTCACTCTGTCTGTCTGTATGTCCCTCTGTCTCTCTGTCTGTCTGTCTGTCTGTCTGTCTGTCTGTCTGTCTGTCTGTCTGTCTGTCTGTCTGTCTGTCTGTCTGTCTGTCTGTCTGTCTGTCTGTCTGTCTCTCTCACTCGTCTGTCTGTCTGTCTGTCTGTCTGTCTGTCTGTCTGTCTGTCTGTCTGTCTGTCTGTCTGTCTGTCTGTCTGTCTGTCTGTCTGTCTGTCTCTCTCACTCTCTGTCTGTATGTCCCTCTGTCTGTGTGTCTATGTGTCTGTCTGTCTGTCTGTCTGCCTGTCTCTCTCACTCCTCTGTCTGTCTGTCTGTCTCTCTCTCTCACTCCTCTGTCTGTCTGTCTGTCTCTCTCACTCTGTCTGTCTGTCTGTCTGTCTGTCTGTCTGTCTGTCTGTCTGTCTGTCTCACTCTGTCTGTCTGTATGTCCCTCTGTCTGTCTGTCTCTCTCTCTCTCTCTCTCTCTCTCTCTCTCTCTCTCTCTCTCTCTCTCTCTCTCTCTCTCTCTCTCGCTGACTCACTTTTCGCTCCTGAGCACAGCCAGAAAAACTTCAGACAGCCCAGATATTCTCCTTTTTCCCAGCACACACACACACACACACACACACACACACACACACACACACACACACACACACACAGCACACAGCACACAGCACACAGCGCACGCGCCTGCCTCACTTCCAGCCCCTGACATTGTAACAGAGCAAACGGTTCTTCTTTCTATTTGGGCTTCAACTGTCACAGCTGCTGCTGCGAGAGGAGGGTGTGTGTGTGAGCGGTGTGTCAGAGAGAGAGAGAGGGCTGTGTGTGTGTGACAGCGGTGTGTGTGTGTGTGTGTGTGTGTGTGTGTTTGGGGGTGTGTTCAGGGCTGCCTGCTCATCCCTCAGTCATTCCGGTGTGGTGCGTTGGTCATTTAGTGTTGTAGCAGCAGCAGTAACAGTAACAGCAGCAGCCAGGAGCGCTCCACATATTATCTGCTGCTGTCTGTGTGTGTGTGTGTGTGTGTGTGTGTGTGTGTGTGTGTGTGTGTGTGTGTGTGTGTGTGTCTGTCATGGTCCGCTGCACATGGATCCTCAGCCTATGGGAATAATAACTTAAAACAAACATGGTGGATATGTACGCCCGGGGCCACACACACACGTACCGGGCCCCCAGGGGGGGCTTGACGCTGCCCACGCTCATGGAGCGGCAGGTAAGGTGTTAATAATAGCTTTTTTATAACGTCGCCGTGTCAGCGCAGAAACCTCTGATCTCCAGATTCTAACTTTGTGTGTGTTTTTTTCCCCCGTAAACGAATGCCCTTACTTGATCACACTGCAGAGTCACACAAAAGCATCAACGGTAGCAGATCTACAAGCTCGAGCTTGTAGATCTGCTACTGTTGATGCTTTTTTAAATTTGAATCGTGAAAAGTAACAGTTTTTTGGTTTCCACCCGACAGAGACGATATTAACCCTTTAAGACCTGAGACGATTCTTAAAAATGTTTTCTAAATCCTAACAGATTTTTGAAAAAGAAATCAGAAAAATATTTTTTTCACGATTTTTCAAAAATAGCAGATCTACAAGCTCATAGCGCGGCACTCGGTGCCGCGCTATGAGCTTGTATATCTGCTATTTTTGAATAGCCAAAGACATCTAAAGTGACACAGATGCGTTCCAGGTATCAATGGGTTAAGCAATTTCAACCTGGCGTGTCTATTTTAGGCGTTTAATAAGACAAAGTATAAAATAGGGGGATTAAGTGATTATTAAGTGTGTGTTTATTTTTTTGTAGAGGTGACACAATGTAGTCCCTGGTTAAAGGTTTGTTTTCCCCACAGTGTATGTTTTAACCCTTTCAATCCGGGAAGGCATCTTTTTGTCATTTTTAGATTTCTTTGGCGATCTGCAATTTTTGGAAAAACTGTGAAAAATTTGTGCAAATCTTTGAATATATATATATATTTTTTATTTTACATTTGTAACTCAAATCTTTGCTTCCGGGGGGGTCATTGGAACAAAACATTTTGAGATGGGGGGTCCGTGGCCAAATACATTTTGGGTGGTCCTTGACATGGAAACGTTTGAGAACCATATGTTTTAGCAACATACGTTTCATTTTTCTTTTTTTTTAAAGATTTAGAAGACATTCGTAGAGAATCCCCAGAAGCAAAGATTTGAGTAAAAAAAAAATTGCTGTAAAAATATATTCATATTCAAAGATTTGCACAAACTTTCACGATAAAAAAAAGAAAAACCCAACAAGATCATTGTACATCTTCGCTTGTACATCTGCTATTTTGGAATAGCCAAAAAAAATCTAAAAATGACACCGATGCGTTCCCGGTCTTAATGGGTTAATGGTGTTTGAACGGTCTTTGTTGTGATGATGGCTGCCTTCCTGTTCCGTAGCGCTCAGGTCCATGTACTATACGCTCAGAGTCACTTCTGCTCTAGTATTGTTTCTTTCTTTCTCCCTCCCTCCCTCCCTCCCTCCCTCCCCTGTATTGCTAAAAGCGGATGGCCTAGCATAACTGACACAACTCTGCTGTCACACACTGTTACTGTATGTACAGTTGTGACGCAATTTATTTGAGAGGATCAACAAGAGAAGTTATTGTCAGAAAATAGTTCTCATGGAAAAGCAGCTATTAATAAAGTCTATAGTTTACACATGGTTAATTATATTTGCTTTGTTGGTATTTTCATTTAACCAATGCATATTTTGTTCATTTTGTTTGGGCTGTAATAACTCCAAATACTCCATAATCACAAAAACCCTGCTACTAGTCACCAAAGATCAAGATAATGATCTGTGTTGTCATCAGGGGTGGAACAAGTACTCACATACTTTACTTAAGTAAAAGTAGAAACATTTTCAAAATGTTATTTGAGTAAAAGTACAAAAGTATTGGTATCAAAATATACTTAAAGTATCAAAAGTAAAAGTACTAAAATATTTGAAAATAGCAGATCTACAAGCTCACAACGCGTCGCGATGCGACGCGTTGTGAGCTTGTAGATCTGCTATTTTCAAATGTATAGAATAGTGGTTAATGGTATGTTTTATAATGTAATCATTTATATCTGCAAAGTAACTAAAGTTTTCAAATACCTGTAGTGGAGTAAAAGTACAATATTTGCCTCGTGAGATGTAGTGGAGTAGTAAGTAAAAGTACTGAAAATTCAAAATACTCCAGTAGAGTAAGAATACCTCAAAACTGTGCTTAAGTACAGTACTTGAGTAAATGTACTTAGTTCCTTTACACCACTGTTTTTATCATACAGATAAGGTATGATGGTATATTATGTACTGTACATATGGAAAGCAGCCTTACACTGCAGTGGTGTTTGGAAATCAGTGTTGATTTCCATGAGCAATAAGCATTGTTTTGCCAGCAGTAGTAATGAAAGAGGATACCACTGAAATAGAAGCATCGTTTTTATGTTTTTTAAGTATCTCAAGGACCCCCGGGGGTCCGGGGGTCCTTGGGCGGGGGTGTTCCAGGCGATCCCCAGCTAAAGTAGTTTAATGTAGCATCACTCACAATCATCTTAACCCATTAAGGCCGGGAACGCATCTGTGTGTAACTTTTAATATTTCTTTGGCTATTCAAAAATAGCAGATCTACAAGCTCGTAGTACGGAGCTTGTAGATCTGTTATGTTTTTTTTAAATCGTGCAAATGTGTGCAAATCTTTTTGATACATATTTATTTTTTAAAGCAAACATTTGTAACTCAAATCTTTCCTTCTGGGGGGATTCTATAAATGTCTTCTAAATCCTAACTGTTTTTTAGAAAAAACGTACTGTATGTTGCTATAATATTTCTCAAACTTTTTCATGTCAAGGACCCCCAAAATGATATGTATTTGGCCGCGGACCCCCATCTCTAAATATCTAGTTCCAGGGACCTCCATAAAGCAAATATTTTGAATTACAAATGTTCGCTTAAAAAAATATTAGATTCATAGATTTTCACAAATGTTCATGATTCTTCAAAAATAGCAGATCTACAAGCTCATAGCGCGGCACACGGTGCCGCGCGCTATGAGCTTGTAGATCTGCTATTTTTGAATAGCCAAAGAAATCTAAAAATGACACTGATGATTCTTTCCCGGTCTAAATTTGATCACGGACCACTGTATCCGTTTATATGTTGGCTATTCAAAACTAGCAGATCTACAAGCCTACAGCGCGTCACTCGGTGCTATTTTTCACCATATTTATTTGTGGAGCTCAAATATGATTATTTTTACAGCCTGAAAAGGTTGAGAACATGCACTGAGACCTAACTGTATATGTGTTGATGAGAGGCTGTTATTAAATAACAGAGAGACGGCCTGCAGCTCATTAAGGAAAAAGTGCGTGACTTTGAGGTTAGCCAAGGTTAGCATCGTGCATGGAGCCCGGCCTCATTCAAAGTGTCCTGATGCTACAAGATGACTCTTTGTTTCACTGAGGCCAGGAGTGAGAGTGGAAGTATACCAGCATGGGTGGAGAATGATACAGGTATAGCTAGTGTTGCTCAGATCGGTTATAACCAGTGGTGGAAAGTAACTAAGTACATTTACTTAAGTACTGTACTTAAATACAATTTTGAGGTATTTGTACTTTACTTGAGTATTTCCAATTTCCAATACTTTTACTTCTACTCCACTACATCTCAGAGGCAAATATTGTACTTTTACTCCACTACAATTATTGGAAAACTTTAGTTACTAGTTACTTTTCAGATATAAATTATTACATTATGAAACATACATTAACCACTTTAGCCCTATTTTATACCTAGGCTATTTGAAAATAGCCGATCTACAAGCTCACAACGCGTCGCATCGCGACGCGTTGTGAGCTTGTAGATCTGCTATTTTCAAATATTTTAGTATTTTTACTTTTGGTACTTTAAGTACATTTTGATGCCAATACTTCTGTACTTTTACTCAAGTAAATTCTGAATTCTGGACTTTTACTTGGAACAGAGTATTTTTATATTGCAGTATTGGTACTTTTACTTAAGTAAAGAATTTGAGTACTTTTTCCACCACTGGTTATAACACAGGGAAGCTGTCAGTCTCCTAAATCCCAACAGTTTTCTGAAAAACGTACGTTTCTATATCAGTGGTTCTCAAACTTTTTCATGTCAAGGACCCCCAAAATGATATGTATTTGGCCGCGGACCCCCATCAAAATATTTTGTTCCAGGGACCCCCCAGAAGCAAAGATTTGAGTTAAAAATGTTCGCTTTAAAAATACCATATATTCAAAGATTTGCACACATTTTCACGATTTTTCAAAAATAGCAGATCTACAAGCTCGTAGCGCGGCACTCGGTGCCGCGCTATGAGCTTGTAGATCTGCTATTTTTGAATAGCCTAAAGTGTAAAATAATGCTTTTTAGCTCAAATCTAAAAATGACACAGTTCCAGGTGTTAATGGGTTCTTTGGGCTATTCAAAAAATAGCAGATCTACAAGCTCATATAGCTTGCATAGCAGCAAGCTCAATAGCAGCTTGTAGATCTGCAATTTCTTTGAAAAAATCTTGAAAATGTGTGCAAATATGTATTTTTTTTAAAGCGAACATTTGTAACTCAAATCTTTGTTTCTGGGGGGGGGGGGATCCCTGGAACGAAATACTTTGAGATGGGGGTCCTTGGCCAAACACATATCATTTTGGGGGTCCTTGTCATGGAAAAGTTTTGAGAACCACTGATATTATAAAAACACAAGTTTAAAAAAAAAAAACTTTAGAAGCTTTTTAGAAGACATTATTAGAATCCCCAGACGCAAAGATTTGAGTTACAAATGTTGGCTTTAAAAATATATATATATTGAAAGATTTTAACATGAAATTTTCACAATAAAAAAAAAACAAAACAGCAGATCTACAAGCTCGTAGCGCTCGGTGCCGTGCTATGAGCTTGTATAACTGCAATTTTTTAATAGCCAAAAAAATCTTAAAATGTCCCGGTTTGAATAGGTTAAAGCAGGGGTTCTCAGTGCCGCGACGGCAGTCCAGGGGTGCCCCGAAAATGTTATGATATTTGGAAAAAAAAAAAAAAAAAAAAAAAAATCTATATATTTTTTTCATATCATTTAAAGAGTGAAGTACAAAGTTATTTTCAGTCAGTTCTAACCAAAATGGCTATTATCTCAAGTTTACCTCGCAACATATCTGTGTTAGAATAAATAGCAAATGCGCCTACTGCCTGTTTCCCCCAGAGTGTAGAAAAGAGAGTAACGACTTACGCAACGATTTTTGATCAAACAAGGAAATATGGACTTTTTGGAATGAATTTGCACTTGAAATGTGTTTACATCTGATGACATGTGTTTACATTTGATGAATATATGTGGGTAATATCTAATTACTTGAAATAATTTGAATGTACAACCCAATCTGATTTACTCAATAAAACACTATTCATTCAGATGTTGTCATCATCTTATAATAATTAACAAAAAACTTTAATAATTTTGATTAAAAAATTGTTAGATCATACTGTTATGCTAAATGTAATGTAATATAGGCCATATGTAAGTAAATGGCATAAGGTGCTGGGAGTGAAAATTATGCAAATAAAGTAGGGGTGCCTCGGATGAAAAAAATATTTATAGGGGTGCCCTGGGCCAAAAAAGTTTGAGAACCCCTGGGTTAAAGTATCCAGGACAACGTTCCACACGTCCCAGACTCTTCTCCCTTCTGGCTCACCAAACTATGGAAGGAACTCCACATTGCAGTTAGAACTGTAGACTCACTCCCATACTTCTGCCATAATCTGAAGACTCACCTCTTCAGAGTTCAGACTCCACCTTTTAGCCCGTAGCACTTGACCTATGGCCCCGACGACCTGCAGGCTTATGTGAAAGGTTAAAATGTAATTTATGTAGACAGATGGCAGGTTCATTTGTTGACCTGGCCTCCTATAGACGAATCCACAGACGCGCTGCCTGTAGCTGCCTGTAGGCGGCCATTGCTGCGGTGTCGCGTCCGCGGAGCATTGACACCGCAGCAATGGCTGCGCGCAGTGCAGCGCTCCGTGGATTCGTGTATAGTTTCAATGTACAGATTTATTTTTTGATGTTATACTGTTTAGACTGATGATAGGTAGGGGTGTGCCGATATATCGTCCCGCGATATATCGCGATGCGTTTTCGTGACGATATGTATTGTTTTGAGAAAAAAAAATCGTTTTGAAATTTTTTTTTTATTTAATTTTTTACAATAATAATAATCAGGCATGCAAAAACAGCCCCGGAGTGAAAAGGGTGACAACATGTTTTTTTTTTTTTCGGGTCAGGTGTCACACTATTGCCCTATTTGGATTCAAAACGGCTAGTGTAGCTGAAAAGCTACAAGTTCGCATGTCTGAATAATGCAAAAACAGAATTATTTGTTTGCATTTGCTTTTTTTTCTCCCCCATATATTTTTCATAATAAAAAAGTGCGTATCGAAATCGTATCGAAGTTGTGAGCCAAATATCGTATCGTAGCGTTTGGTGAAATGAGTGTATCGGCACACCCCTAGTGATAGGTTCTTGGGTTTACCTGTGATCCTAGATGACTATTTCCATGCTGTTTGATGTATTACCTCCAGGCCCGGTCCTGTAGCCCCATGTGCGCCCTATACACGAATCCACGGAGCGCTGCCCTGCGCGCAGCCATTGCTGCGGTGTCAACGCTCCGCGGACGCGACACCGCAGCAATGGCCGCCTACAGGCAGCTACAGGCAGCGCGTCTGTGGATTCGTCTATAGGCAAGCTTTCTCTTTTCTCGTAGTGTGTGACTGACTGGTTTTACTTGCGTTAACTGTTCAGCTCTGTGGAGACTGAGAGAGGAGAGGTGGCTGTGACATCGTCACTTTAACCCATTGAGGACCTGAAGCCGATTCTACATGTCTCCTAAATCTCAACAGTTTTCCGAAAAACCTATGTTTCTATATCAGTGGTGCTCAATCTTTTTCACGTCAAGGACCCCCAAAAGTATATGTATTTGGCCGCAGACCCCCATCAAAATGTTTTGTTCCAGGGACCCCCCAGAAGCAAAGATTTGAGTTAAAAATGTTCGCTTTAAAAAAATATATATTCAAAGATTTGCACACATTTTCACGATTTTTCAAAAATAGCAGATCTACAAGCTCGTAGCGCGGCACTCGGTGCCGCGCTATGAGCTTGTATATCTGCTATTTTTGAATAGCCAAAGTGTAAAATAATGCTTTTTAGCTCAAATCTAAAAATGACACAGTTCCAGGTCTGAATGGGTTAACAGCCGCCCTGCCCCCCTCCCCCCTCCACAGTTCCCAGTGACTGACTGACAGACAGACAGACAGACAGACAGACAGACAGACAGACAGACAGACAGACAGACAGACAGACAGACAGACAGACAGACAGACAGACAGACAGACAGACAGTATCACAAGGTTAATTGACCCATGCACACAGTGATGTGACTTGCAAACGAGCAGTGGTGGAAAAAAGTACTCAAATGTTTTACTTAAGTAAAAGTATCAATACTGCAATGTAGAAGTACTCTGTTACAAGTGAAAGTCCGGAATGAAAAAATTAACTTGAGTAAAAGTACAGGTATCAACATGTACTTAAAGTACCAAAAGTAAAAGTACTAAAATGTTTGAAAATAGCAGATATACAAGCTCACAATCGCGACGCGCTGTGAGCTTGTAGATCGGCTATTTTCAAATAGCCTAGGTATAAAATAGGGCTAAAGTGGTTAATGTATGTTTCATAATGTAATAATGTATGTCTGCAAAGTAAGTAGTAACTAAAGTTTTCAAATAATTGTAGTGGAGTAAAAGTACAATATTTGCCTCTGAGATGTAGTGGAGTAGAAGTAAAAGTATTAAAAATTGGAAATACTCCAGTTAAGTGAAAATACCTAATTTTTTTACTTGAGTACAGTACTTGAGTAAATGTACTTAGTTACTTTACACCACTGCAAACGAGTGATAGAGTACCGAAGAGTAATCATTCATTTCAGAATACTACACGGCCCTGATTACCTAGTTTTTACCTTGCTTACTGTAAGTCGCTCTGGATTAAATTGCAAATTCTAAGTCTGCTTATTATAAGCGACTTTGGGCTTTGGGTTTTTTCTGTAAATCACTTGAAAATATTAGTAGTTGCGGGTTGCCTTTTCAAAAGAAATGTGGGACTTGTCTAAAGTCTCGTTGCTTATGTGGGCTTGCTTCCTAGTGTTGTTTAAACCAGTCGTTCTCAAACATTTTCATGTCATGGACCCCCTCAGTAATTTGTATTTGTCCACAGACCCCCCCCATCTGAAAATATTTTGAGCCAGGGACCACCTTACCGGATTTGTGTTTTTAAAATGTTTTTAAAATATTCCAAATGTTTCTCTTTTTTTACCCCCCAAGGTTTTTTTGAAAATAGCCGATCTACAAAGCTTTTAGATCGGCTATTTTCAAATAGCCAATGTATAAAAGTTTTAAGTGCTCATGTTTGTGGCCTAGTAGTCGCTTATTTTGGGCTTGTTGTCTTGTTGTCATAGACGTGGTTATAGACCCTTATTTCTCTCGCAAAATGTGGCAACACTGTGGGCAAAACTCCCAACCTGGCAACGTGGCTCACATGTGTGTGTGTGGCGCTCAAACAGAGTGGCTCATGACACACCTCCCCCCCTCCCCTCTTGGAAGGCACTTTGGAAGGCCAAGAAGAGCCAATAAGAATCTTTAGAATGTGTCTATGTAACTTTCCTCTTCTACCCCCAGGTTTGAACCGGGTTTCCTGCGCAAGTGCAGTTTACCTACCACTGTACCACTCTGCCACCGCGCCACCCTCTGTTTAGTGGGTAGATATGTTACCACCGTGCCACCCTCTGTTTAGTGGGTAGATATGTTACCACCGTGCCACCCTCTGTTTAGTGGGCAGATACGTTACCACCGCGCCACCCTCTGTTTAGTGGGTAGATACGTTACCACCGTGCCACCCTCTGTTTAGTGTGTAGATACGTTACCACCGTGCCACCCTCTGTTTAGTGTGTAGATACGTTACCACCGTGCCACCCTCTGTTTAGTGGGCAGATACGTTACCACCGTGCCACCCTCTGTTTAGTGGGTAGATACGTTACCACCGTGCCACCCTCTGTTTAGTGGGCAGATACGTTACCACCGTGCCACCCTCTGTTTAGTGGGCAGATACGTTACCACCGTGCCACCCTCTGTTTAGTGGGTAGATACGTTACCACCGTGCCACCCTCTGTTTAGTGGGTAGATACGTTACCACCGTGCCACCCTCTGTTTAGTGGGCAGATACGTTACCACCGTGCCACCCTCTGTTTAGTGGGTAGATATGTTACCACCGTGCCACCCTCTGTTTAGTGGGCAGATACGTTACCACCGTGCCACCCTCTGTTTAGTGGGTAGATACGTTACCTCCGTGCCACCCCTGTGCCCGCTGTGTGATCCTAATCATAGTGGGTGTTTGCAGCCTCTGCCACAAGCTACCTTTATTCACGGCTCTAGACCACAGAGCTACATTGAACTCTTCATTTTAGAGCACTGGTTCTCCAACCTCCTTGACATGCAAATAACTGAGAACTGGTTTAAACAATAATTAAATTGGAAGCTCAAATAACTACACTTTTAAAACAAGCCCAAAAACACACAAACCTACAACTACCAATAGGCTATGTACAAGCAGAAAAACAAGCCCAAAGTTGCTTATAATAAGCAGACATGGCAACACTGGCCTTGCAGGTGGAGAGATCAGTAGAATCAGTGACTCAGTGGTATATAGTGTAGTTTGCATGTGACACAGTGTTTGTTTACATTTTAACATTAGTCTCACAACAACAAGGCCCAGGTTTCCACTGATGACACAACATACAGTATGTGTGTGTTTTTTTTATTTAGACACAACATACAGTGTGTGTGTGTTTTTTTTATTTAGACACAACATACAGTGTGTGTGTTTTTTGTATTTAGGCACAACATACAGTATGTGTGTGTCTTTATTTTTAAAGTCGTTTTCACCATCGGGGGCATTCCACCACGGCCATGTCTCATGACCCATGATGCAACTCGCTCATTTCCTCTTATTGCTCTGTGTGTGTGTGTGTGTGTGTGTGTGTGTGTGTGTGTGTGTGTGTGTGTGTGTGTGTGTGTGTGTGTGTGTGTGTGTGTGTGTGTGTGTGTGTGTGTGTGTGTGTGTGTGTGTGTGTGTGTGTGTGTGTGTGTGTGTGTGTGTGTGTGTGTGTGTGTGTGTGTGTGTGTGTGTGTGTCTCAATCTGTTTAGAGGTCAGATGTCTGGCTGCTGTCTATTGATCATTTTAGATTTGAGTTACATATCAAAGTTAGGAGCCTCAGGGGTCATTTTTAACCATATTTCATTCTTTGGCTATTCAGAAATAGCAGATCTACAAGCTCATAGCGCATCACTTCATGCCGCACTATGAGCTTGTAGATCTGCTATTAAAAAAAAATCATGAACATTTGTGCAAATCTTTACATATATATATTTTTTTAAGCAAAATGTTTTAACTCAACTCTTTGCTTCTATTTTGAGATGGGGGTCCGCGGCCAAATACATATCATTTTGGGGGTCCTTGACTGATATAGCAACATTTGGCATTTATTGAATCAGCCTGAGGTCTTAATGGGTTAATAATGTGATCAATAATAAACAATGCAGAGGCACAGAAACCCATTGACATTGAATGATCAGCCTGTGACAGAGCGGACCATCACCCACCATTAACCCATCAGGACCGGAAACGCATCTGTGTCACCACTTTATCCATATTTTACTCTTTGGCTATTAAAAAATAGCAGATCTACAAGCTCATTGCGCGGCACCGAGTGCAGCGCTATGAGCTTGTAGATCTGCTATTTTAGAAAAATCTTGAACATTTGTTCAAATATTTGAATATATATATATATATATTTTTTTTACTCGAATATTTGCTTCTGGGGGGTCCCTGGAACAAGATATTTTGAGATGGCAGGGGGGGTCCGTGACCAAATACATATAATTTTGGGGGGTCTTTGACATGAAAAAGTTTGAGAACCACTGATATAATAGCAACATAGGTTTTTCAGGATAGGATTTAGAAGACATTTGTAGAATCCCCCCAGTGGCAAAGATTTGAGTAAAAAAATTTCGCTTTTAAAAAACATGTATTCAAAGATTTGCACACATTTTCAACACAAATCTAAAATAAATAGCAGATCTACAAGCTCATGTGCCGCGCTACGAGCTTGTAGATCTGCTATTTTTGAAAAGCCCAAAGTATAGAATAATGGTTATAAACTATAAAAATCTAAAAATGGCACAGCATGAGTTCCCGGATTGAAGGGGTCAAGACCTAAGAACAGCAACGCTGTGACTGTGTGCTGACATTGGATTGGGTATTGGACAGATTATGTTCTATCTTTTCACCATATGAGCGGCTGTCTGTCCCTGGGACATACCGTAAATTTCGGACTATAAGCTGCGATTTTTTCCAATTTTTCGACCCTGCAGCTTATATAACGGTGCGGCTTATCTATGGATTTTTACAGCTAACGGCCACTAGGGGACCTCCTAAATCTATGGATTTTACACCCGCGGCTTATAGTCCAGTGCGGCTTATATATGTTCCAAACATTCAATTTAGCTGCTGCGGCTTATAGTCAGGTGCGGCTTATAGTGCGAAAATTACGGTAGTTCTGCTGGTGCACTGGGACATAGTTCTGCTGGTGCACTGGGACATAGTTCTGCTGGTGCACTGGGACATAGTTCTGCTGGTGCACTGGGACATAGTTCTGCTGGTGCACTGGGACATAGTTCTGCTGGTGCACTGGGACATAGTTCTGCTGGTGCACTGGGACGTAGTTCTGCTGGTGCACTGGGACATAGTTCTGCTGGTGCACTGGGACATAGTTCTGCTGGTGCACTGGGACATAGTTCTGCTGGTGCACTAACACAAGTCTTTGCTGAGTCCCTGGCACAACATATTTTCAGATGGGGGTCCGCGGCCAAATATATATCAATTTGGGGGTCCCTGGCAGGAGAAAGTTTGAGAAGCTTTATCCTAAACATATATAATGAATTTGTTTTATTTTCTAATTCCTTCACTTATTTTCCTTGTAGATCAGCTATTTTGGCAAGAAAGTATGAGATAAGGCTTAAGTGGTGAAACATGTTATATGGTATCAGTAAATCAAACTAAACAGGGTGATAAGAGCAATAACACATATTATAGAGCAGTGGTTCTCAATCCTTTTCGTGCCAGGGACCCCCAGAAGAGAAGATTTATGTTAAAAACTAATCCAAAACATTTTCAATATTTTTCACAAAAATGCTAAAAAATAGCAGATGTACAAGCTCGCAGTGTGAGTAGATCTGCTATTTTTTAACAGCCAGCATATACATGGATAAAGTGGTTAAAATGATTGTGACGCTATATTTGCTACTTTTGCTGGGAGGGGACCCCCTGTTACCTTCCCAAGGACCCCACTTTGGGAACCGCTGTTATAGAGGCTATTTTTTTTGCCCCTTTGGTGTGCCTCTGGCACACAAAGTGAGAAAGCCCACTGACTGTACAGCGTGGTGTAGCACCATGTATACAGATGTAGCACAGACATGACAAGGCGGTAAATATAGCCTCTGGGGGAGGATGTGAGGTTAGAGTTAGAGACAGTGGAAGGTAGGGCACAGAGCAGTGCACTTTCTGTGTCAATACCAATGGTGGAAAAAGTACTCGCATTTTTACATTTTTAACCCATTAAGACCTGAGGCCGATTTAAAAAAGTTTATAAATCCTAACGCCTAAAAAAATATATATATATTCAAAGATTTTCACAATTTTTCACCATTTTTCAAAAATAGCAGATCTACAAGCTCGTAGCGCGGCACTCGGTGCCGCGCTACGAGCTTGTAGATCTGCTATTTTTGAATAGCCAAAGACATCTAAAGTGACACAGATGCGTTCCAGGTATCAATGGGTTAAGTAAAAGTATCAATACTGCAATGTAGAAAGTAAAAGTCCAGAATTCAAAATGTACTTGAGTAAAAGTACAAAAGTATTGGCATCAAAATGTACTTGAAGTACCAAAAGTAAAAGTAATCATTAAGCAGAATGTCCCATTTTAAAAGTTTTCAAATGTATAATATCTTTTGAAAATAGCAGATCTACAAGCTCAGACGCATTCTGAGCTTGTAGATCTGCCATTTTCAAATGGCCCGAAATGTTTATCAGGCTGAAGTGGTTAATGTATGTTTTGTAATAATAATAATAAATCTTCAAAGTAACTCAAAGTTTTCAAATAATTGTAGTGGAGTGAAAGTACAATATTTGCCTCTTGAGGTGTAGTGGAGTAGGAGTAAAAGTATTGGAAATTGGAAATACTCAAGTAAAGTACAAATTCCTCAAAATTGTACTGTAAGTAAATGTACTTAGTTACTTTCCACCACTGGTCAATACGAGAGCATATCATCGTCTCTGTCGGGTGGAAACCATATTATTTCCAAAACTGTTACTTTTCAGTGAAATGGAGAAAAGAAAGAACTTTTGTTCTACTGGATACAGTGTAGTTAATATAACTTAATAACTTTAATACTCTTCATTGGCTCGATATTTGTAACCCGCGCACACTAAACCACTTTCATAATTCAACACATTGTGACGTGACGTGTTGTGACCTTATAGATTGGCTGTTTTTGCTAGTTTTGCTTGACATTATTGAACAATGAAGTGGGGCATTAATTTATGTACCCCACCCTTCCATAAATAACACTTAAATCTTCTCTTCTGGGGGTCCCTAGCTGGACCACAAAACATTATCAGAATGGGGGAGTTTGCGGGCCAAACATGGAGGTATTCTTTTGTTTTTGCACGAAAAAGTTTGAGAACTACTGATTGAGAAGATAATCTGTAGATTCAGCCTCGGGTCTGAATCTACAGATGAATCTACAGACCGGAAAAGGATCCGACTGTGACATTTTTAGATTTCTTTGGCTATTCAAAACTAGATGTACAAGCTCATGTAGATCTGCTATTTCTTGAAAAATCTTGCATTTTCTTTGCAAATCTTTGAATATATATATATTTTCAAGCGAAAACATTTTAAGTAAATGTTTTGCTTCTTTTTACTTTTCACTCAAAGATGAAAAGTATGATGTGAAAAGTAGAAATATGGAGATACAAGGTTTAATGAGCCACTGCAAGGTGGGAGGAATGGAGGGAGGGTTGGAGGGATGGAGGGAGGAATGGAGTGGTGGAGGGATGGAGGGAGGAATGGAGGGGTGGAGGGATATCCTATGACAGAGTTGACCGCAGAATGCTCCCTGTAGGACAGAGGTGAGATGACATCATACTACTGGAATGATGACATCACTGTTGTGTTTGCTGTGTGGGGCATGTGTGTGTGGGGGGATGCGTGTGTGTGGGGGGTGTGAGTGTCTGTGTGGGGTGTGTGTGTGGTATGAGTGTGTGTGTGTGTGGGGGGGGGGGGTATGCGTGTGTGTGTGTGTGGGGGGGGATGGATGTGTGTGTGTGTGTGTGTGTGTGTGTGTGTGTGTGTGTGTGTGTGTGTGTGGGGGGGGGTAATATTAAAGGCAGAGGGTTTCAGTGCTGCAGAGGAAGACACAGGCAGCCATTCATTGTTGCTCTCTCTCACTCACTCATACTTTAACCAAAGTAGTTGTGATGGTGACATCAGTTTGCATGTGGTTTCACCTCCCAGTCAAAAAGCAGTGAATGCCCTACCTAAAGGAGTGTAAAACCCTACTCACTTTAAAAACTGCCCTAAAGATACACCTTCAGGAGGCTGCAAT
>NC_137617.1:48958473-49008473 GCF_963280865.1 Gymnoscopelus braueri | reverse complement strand
GCTTTTGTGAGCCCCCCAGACCGTTTTTAAGTTGCTTGATTCAGTATTTAGATATTTGATATTCATTTTATCAGACACGCCCCCTTCCTATACAAACCCATTATAACTTCAAACTCAATTTTTAACCCGTTAGATTCATCAAAAACACCCGTCCTTGGTTCTGCTGACTCACCCTGCCCTCCTAATACGTGAGGGGCCGTGTTTTTTCGATTACTTTTTTCATTTATTTTATAAATTTTTTTTATTGTATTTAATTTTTTTCATTTTCAAAATTTTTTTTTAAAAATAAATGAAAAAAGTAATCGAAAAAACACGGCCCCCTCGCGTATTAGGAGGGCAGGATGAGTCACCAGAACCAAGGACGGGTGTTTTTGATGAATCTAACGGGTTAAAATGGAGTTTGAAGTTATAATGGGTTTGTATAGGAAGGGGGCGTGTCTGATAAAATGAATATCAAATATTTAAATACTGAATCAAGCAACTTAAAAACCATCTGGGGGGCTCACAAAAGCCTGAGTAGACGATAAAATGACCAAAAGTTTTTTTGAAAGTGAAATATCCCTTTAAATCACCCAATCTTGGGTTTTGAAAACGCGTCGCTTCACGCCACGTTTGGAGCTTTGTGGATCTGATACTTTTAATGCTTGTGTGTGTGACGCCAAGTAAGATGTTAATTTACCATAAAAAAAAAACTGCGGTTTCTGCCCGACAACAACAATATAGTTGTTATAATTCTAACGATTTAGTTTTTTCTCTCATTCCCTCTGTGTGTGTCCATGGTCCTCTGTGTGTGTGTCCATGGTCCAGGTGGAGGATGACGTGTACGCCAACGTAGCAGACCTCCGCCAGCGCCTCTCAGAGACCCACGACTACCCCGACCCGGACCCCCACCCTTACCCGGACCACCACCACGAGACCCCTTACCTTTACCCCCCCCCGGGCCCCGCAGAGGAGGAGCAGGAGGAGCAGGAGGACGAGGAGGACGACGGCCAACAATGGGAGGTTCACACTGACCAGGAGAGCGGGCAGGACTACTACTACCACCCGGCCACGGGACGGACCACCTGGGACAAGCCCTGTTTTGTGGGACAGTCCCCCCCCTCCCCCTCCATGGACCCTGGGGTCTCCTCCTCCTTCCTTTCAGAGGAGACCACCACCACCTCCTCCTTCTCCCCCCAAACTCTGTCCCCTCAGACCCCCTCCCCCTCCACCGCCTCGCCTCCGCCCCCTGCAGGCGGCGGCTGGAACACGTCGACGTCCGATTGGTAGGGCTGTGTGTGTCACCATTATGACGTTATCTGTGTGACAATTAGGCCTGTCCCCGACTCAGGATTTGTATAGTCCAATCTGATTGGCGACTAATTGCCAATAGTCGACTGGCAGTCGACTAAGGACACCCCCCCCCCCCAAAAAAAAATTATGCAATAGAGGAACATTCCATTTGGGCTGTAGGGGTGCTAGTGTCTGATTTAACATATACTATTGGTTTCTCCCAATAAATCATGAATATCCTATTTTTGGCAAACTATTAAAAACTAGGCCAATCTCTCAGTCGAATAATTATTTAATTTTTTTAATAATTCGACTAAGAGATTGGCAGTCGACTCAGACACCCCTGGACTAATTAGTCGAATAGTCGACTAATTAGTCGACTATTCGACTAATTAGTCGACTATTCGACTAATTAGTCGACTATTCGACTACCAGAGGTCAGGCCTAGTGACAATTAATCGTCATGTAGACGATTAGTTGTCACACAAATAATTGCGATTAACGGTTTTTTATTGTGTTTTCCTTTTTTGTCTTGGAAACACTGGAATCTATGAATAAAAAGTGTTTTTTTTATATGTATTTTTGGGCTTTTTATGGTTTTTATTATTGATAGGACAGGAAATGGGGAGTGACACGCAGCAAATGCTGTCGGGGTCGGGACTCGAACCCTGCAACGCGCTGTCAGGCTACATTGTAGCTTAGGTGCCCGGACCGTTACACCAGCGGTCCGGGCCCAAAATTGACATTTCTGTTTGGCTTTTTTAGGCTTTGAAGTTGCACAGGTGCAGAGATGACAAATAATCTAAAAATAAAAAATATAAAAAAATAAGTGACTGACATATTACCCCCCAAAAAATCTACTTTCAAAAAAAGAATTAATAGTGAAAATAGCCGATCTACAAGCTCACAACGCGACGCGTTGTGAGCTTGTAGATCTGCTATTTCCACTCATTTTGAAAATGTTATATGAACATTTTTCAACACGGAAACGAATATGCAAAAATGTGTGCGATTATGTAATAATTGTGATGTAATAATTAATTCTTATTGTAATAACTGTGACCACAGGTCTAGGGACTGATGATGTCATAACTGTGACCACAGGTCTAGGGACTGATGATGTCATAACTGTGACCACAGGTCTAGGGACTGATGATGTCATAACTGTGACCACAGGTCTAGGGACTGATGATGTCATAACTGTGACCACAGGTCTAGGGACTGATGATGTCATAACTGTGACCTCAGGTCTAGGGACTGATGATGTCATAACTGTGACCACAGGTCTAGGGACTGATGATGTCATAACTGTGACCTCAGGTCTAGGGACTGATGATGTCATAACTGTGACCACAGGTCTAGGGACTGATGATGTCATAACTGTGACCACAGGTCTAGGGACTGATGATGTCATAACTGTGACCTCAGGTCTAGGGACTGATGATGTCATAACTGTGACCACATGTCTAGGGACTGATGATGTCATAACTGTGACCACAGGTCTAGGGACTGATGATGTCATAACTGTGACCACAGGTCTAGGGACTGATGATGTCATAACTGTGACCACAGGTCTAGGGACTGGGAGCAGCTGGTGGACGAGAGCAGCGGACGGCCGTACTTCTACAACGCCATGTCCGGAGAGACGTCCTGGGAGCCGCCAGAGGTGGCGCCGGTGTGCCCCTACCCCCCGCTGACCACGGAGGCCCCGACAGGAGCAGGAGGAGGAGGAGGAGGAAGAGGAGGACGCAGGGCGTCGGAACAGGACGGGCCGGTAAGGGAAAATACTAAATCAATCAATAATACTTTGGAAGGGAATGTGTTAATTTAACAAAACAATCGATTATTAATTAAGCCCTAGTTTGGGCATGTCGTTAGCCTCTTAGCATCGTTGCCTAATTCATATTTTTAAGGTTTAGGAAAGAAGAAATGAAAAAAATCACTATCTGCCTAAGTCGTCATCTAGGTCAGTGGTTCTCAACCAGTGGTCCGGGGACCACCAGTGGTCCTAGAGGGGGTTCCAGGTGGTCCCCAGCTAAACGATGGAGAGTTGGTAACCAAATGGACCCTTATAGATCTTTAACTCTTGAGAGAGTAAAATGAAACCAAATGGACCCTTATAGATCTTTAACTCTCAAGAGTGAAATTATTGTTAAATATCAGCATTACTTAATTATAAGAAGTCTTACACAAGTAGAAGAATGTAGAAGAATTGTTATTTTGACCTGTTATCTCTCCTATGGAACCAACATCAATACAGCATGGATGGAATTGAGGACAAAATCTTATCCAACGACAACAAAATACTCTAAGTCTTGGGTCTGAGAGTCTAAATCTCATCAAACGGTGGTTCCGTGGCTCAAATGGCCGATAAATAATGGACCTTGATATGAAAAGGGTTGAAAACCACTGATCTAGGTGACTTAGGCAATCATGAGGAAAAAAATTATTTTGCCGAAGTCATGTTTATCTGCCTTTATTTATATCTGCCTAACTCTACTCTCCTAACACTGCTGAGTCATCCTGCCTTATAGCCCATGTTCTCAGCCTATCAGAATGCTTGTTACCTTCAAAAATCATTTCTGCAGTGTAACAAGCATTATGATTGGCTGAGGACATGAGTCAATAAGGCACATTGAAGCAGCGGTGTTAGGAGAGTAGAGTTAGGCAGAAATGTCAATTTGACCCAAACAATGACTTAGGCAATGATGCTATGAGGCTAACAATGTCATTTTTGGCAAACCAAAATAATTGAGAAAATAGTTAATCTACAAGCTTATAGCGTGTCCCATCATGGCGCATTGTGAGCTTGTAGATCTGCTATTTTCACTATTCCTGCACAACGCAGTTATGCGACAACGTAATGCTTAAAGGGCAAGACCACTTTGGTAGAGGTTTGGGTTGTGCAGTTCCCTCGCCATGATGTAACTCCAAATCTGGACAAGACATCAAAACTAATTGCTCCATTGATTAGAAAATGATAATTCAAAATATGCTCCTCATTGACTTACATTGTACGGTGAAACGGCTCTCAAAGTCACTCTTTTAGCACGTAAACGAACACAAACAAAGTTGATTCAGACCATATAGAACATCACCAAGACGTCACAACGTTTCTGTGGTGATTAATCGAGAAAGTAATCAATTGAGTATAATGGCTAAGAAATGGAGTCTGAGTCCTGTAATAGTTATAGGACTTTAGATTTCTTTGGCTATTAAAAAAATAGCAGATCTACAAGCTCATAGGTGCCGCGCTATGAGCTTGTAGATCTGCTGTTTTTGAAAAATCTTGAACATTTTTGCAAATCTTTGAATATTATAGATTTTTTCAAGCGAACATCTTTAACTCAAATCTTTGCTTCTGGGGGTCCCTGGAACAACATATTTTGAGATGGGGGTCCATGGCCAAGTATATATAATTGTGGGGGTCCTCGACATGAAAGAAGTTTGAGAACCACTGATATTATAGCAACATATGTTAGAAGACATTTGTAGAATCCCCCAGAAGCAAAGATTTGAGTTAAAAATGTTCACTATAAAAAAAATATATATATTCAAAGATTTGCACAAATTGTCCCGATTTTAAAAAAAAAATGCAGATCTACAAGCTCATGTGCCGCGCTATGAGCTTGTAGATCTGCTATTCCTTTGAAAAGCCAATGAAATGTGAACATGACACACTGGCTGCTCCACTTCTCTTGGCCTCTCTGTGTCTTCTGTTTTAGCCTCACCCCCCGCGGGACGGCTGTAAATACACTGTGTGCTTTTAATGGAATTAAAATCCTCCTCCCTGCACCTACATAGAGCCAGAGAAACACACTGCAGCTCACATTACTAGTGCTGGCAAATGTACTTTATAATATTACTCATATTACTGCTGCCAAATGTACTTTATAATATTACTCATATTACTGCTGCCAAATGTACTTTATAATATTACTCACATTACTAGTGCTGGCAAATGTACTTTATAATATTACTCATATTACTGCTGCCAAATGTACTTTGTATCGGCCAGTGTCAGGGTTTAACTGAAGTATTTGTACCAGTGTGTGTGACCTGCTGATTCATTTTTCTATCGATGTGTCACCCCAATATTTCTTATTTTTTGTTTTGCATTCAAGCCAATAATTTGATGACCGGCGGTTCCGGCAGTTCCGGTAGGAGACACAAAGGAGACACTTTGTGTCTCCTACTGCTGCCGGACATCAAATTATTGTGTGTGTGTGTGTGTGCGTGTGTGTGTGCGTGTGTGCGTGTGCGTGTGCGTGTGTGCGTGCGTGTGTGCGTGTGTGCGTGTGTGCGTGTGTGTGTGTGTGTGTGTGTGTGTGTGTGTGTGTGTGAGAGAGAACTGGACCAATCACGGCCTCAAACTTTTAGTAGGCCATGGAAGGCAATCTTTCAAGAAATCAGCCTCATGGTAGCGCTGTACCAACCCACTGTACTTTATTTTGCCTGTCACTCTAGAACCCTATAGGTCGCACAATCAACGATTAGTGGATTATGACCACCACCATGTAGGGCAGGGGTCTTCAACAGGGGGTCCGGGACCCCTAGGGGGTCCTCAGAGTTATTACAGGGGGTCCGCCAAATCGTTGTGTGACATGATTTCTTTTTTTACCTCAACCACTTGAACTCTAGCATCCCTTTTTCTGAGGAGAACTTTAGCCAAAAATAGCAGATCTACAAGCTCACAGCTGCGAGGCGTTGTGAGCTTGTAGATCTGCTATTTTTGGCAAAGAGGTATAGGTGTAGAGAGGAAAAAAGAGCAGACCAAGTAAACCAAAAAAAAGTTTAATCTGAAACACAATTTTATACAATATAGAGGGGGTCCATGCTTCATCTCTCTCTCAGCTAGGGGGTCCTTGGCCTGAAAAGGTTGAAGACCCCTGATGTAGGGGAGTTTTCCACCATTTAGCATTTTCTTCAAAACTATTTTTTTTGTATACTACTCCTGCAGATTTCGTAGACCACACAGTGTGGTGGAGATCTGCCCTCCGCTGAGCGCCCCTTTTACAGTCGCTAATCTGTACATTTCTGACGACCAGAAAATATCTTCAAAATGTACTTCTATTTTTGAGAACTGACATATGTAGATATTTCTTAACACTGTCATTATTCAACCTCAAGCTCTTTAACTTAAATCTTTGCTTCTGAGGGGTCCCTGGAACAACATATTTAACAGATGGGGGTCGGCGGCCAAATGCATATAATTGTGGGGGTCCTTGACATGAAGAAAGTTTGAGAACCACTGATGTTATAGCAACATAAATAAAAAATAAATGTAGATTTAGAAGATTTTTGTAGAATCCCCAGAATCGAAGAGTTGAGTTAAAAAATACAATTTGAGTTTAAAAAATATTTATTTCAAAGATTTGGAAACATTTTCACAATAAAAAAAAAAAAGCAGATCTACAAGCTCATAACGCGGCACTCGGTGCAGCGCTATGAGCTTGTAGATCTGCTATTTTTTTAATAGCCAAAGAAATCTGAAAATGACACAGATGTGTTCCCGGTCTTACAGAGATAGTCACCACATGGAGACTTGAATATATAGATATGTTTTGTCCCCTATCCCTTTTTAACCCATTAAGACCTGAGGCGATTCTTTAAAAAAATCTAAATCCTAACCGTTTTTGGAAAAAAATCTAAACTTTTTTTTTTCAAGAATTTTCAAAAATAGCAGATCTACAAGTTCATAGCGCGGCACTCGGTGCCGCGCTATGAACTTGTATATCTGCTATTTTTAAATAGCCAAAGAAACCTAAAGTGACACAGATGCGTTCCAGGTATTAATGGGTTAATGGGTTAATATACATATGAGTAATGTAAAAAAGACATGCGGGTGCCACTCAAACGTCCCTCAGTCCCTCCGTCCCATACGGGTCAGGTTCTGTGGGTCAGGCTCTATTCTCAGCATGTCCCCAGAGCTCTACAACAACTTAAGAAGCTTGTCCTCATTCTGAACTAGTTAGAAATAATAAACTAATGATACTGAATAATACTATTTCACAAATCTCTCGATAGGATTTAGTCACATTTAAACATTATTGTGTGTGCGTGTGCATGTGCGTGTGTGCATGCACGTGCGTGTGTACACACTTAAAGGTACAGTAGGGTAAGTGATTATCTTTGGTTAAAATAAATGTTAAATAGCTCTATATTGTGATAGTAATCATTGCTATGGAGTGTTTGTTCAGTAACATGAGTCTCCATGTCTCTCCAGCTCTTTAATAAACAGAAAATGCATTTTCAGTTCAGGGATACCAATTTTATCCGATCAGGATAGAGAACTCAGTCAGGATAGAGATTAAACAAGTGAAATTGGAAGTGATGACACAGAGAAATGAGCAGACAAAAATGGAACTGGATCACTATAAGAATGATGCTGCTAAAATGTACTCTCTCCTGATTGGCTGACATTTTAAATGTATGTTCTGTTTATCAAAGAGCTGGAGAGACATGGAGACTCCTGTTACTGAACAAACACTCTATAGCAATGATTACTATCACAATATAGTGCTTTAACCTTTTAAAAAAACATCACTTAACCTACCTGAACTCATTCAGTGCCATTGGCGTCAAAGACGAACAAATTATCATAAGCCCAGAGCCAGTGGTGGAAAAAGTACTCAAATTCTTTACTTAAGTAAAAGTACCAATACTGCAACATAAAAATACTCTGACACAAGTAAAAGTCCAGAATTCAAAATTTACTTGAGTAAAAGTACAAAAGTATTGGCATCAAAATGTACTTAAAGTACCAAAAGTAAAAGTACTAAATATTTGAAAATAGCAGATCTACAAGCTCACAACGCGTCGCATCGCGACGCGTTGTGAGCTTGTAGATCGGCTATTTTCAAATAGCCTAGGTATAAAATAGGGTTAAAGTGGTTAATGTATGTTTCATTGTATCATGATTAATATCTGAAAAGTAACTAGTAACTAAAGTTTTCAAATAGTTTTAGTGGAGTAAAAGTACAATATTTGCCTCTGAGATGTAGTGGAGTAGAAGTAAAAGTATTGGAAATTGGAAATTCTCAAGTAAAGTACAAATACCTCAAAATCGTACTTAAGTACAGTACTTGAGTAAATGTACTTAGTTACTTTCCACCACTGCCCAGAGCGCCATGGACGTCTAAAACGTAAAAAAAGAAAAGAAAGGGAAAAACATTCAGAACCCAAGATATTGTGTACTTTTTTTGGCCCAGACATGCTATTTTCAAAGGCAGACAATTAATGTCAACGAGGTCGCGATGACCTCGTTGACATTTGTGAAACCACACAGTGCAACCCTCAGTGATTAGCAACCTTCAGGGGATCGATTATACCGGAGATAAATATTCTGTGACTACTTGAAAAAGGTACGAAAATCGATGGCACGTTATGCAATTATTATTTTATTTAATTGAGTACTTTTCCCACCACTGCTAAAATGATGAAGTATACAGTATAGTAACACAAAGGTGTATGTGTGCATCTTGCTGTCCCTCCAGCCTCCTCTGCCAGAAGAAGACTACCCCTCAGAGGTCTTCCCTGCAGCTGCTGACGTGGCAGAGCTCCTCCAGGAGGAGGAGGAGAGGAGCAGCGTCCCTGCGTCTCCTCAAAGCCCCGCCACGCAGGAGGAGTACAGCTTCAGCGGCCATGGCTCTCCTCACAGCCCCTCCTCCACGCAGGAGTACAACTTCAGCCACGTGACCAAGCCCGACATCCCCAGAGCCAGGCTGGACCGCAACGCCCCGCCAGGATGGATCCTCACCGCCGAGCCCGACGGCACGTGGGTGTTCACCAGCCAACACTCACAGGAGCAGGTTAGATACCGGCCCGGGCACGCAGGAGGGTGAAATGTTTTCCTAAAGACAAAAACAACATTTTGGTTAAAATGTTAATAAGCCTTATTATCCCTTAATACATTATAATTGCCCTATGTAAAAACGCCTAAAATATTGTATTTATTCACTCAATATGCTCCCGTCGCAAGTTGATGATGTCATTTGTCCATGTGTGGTCTAGCCCTATGGAATGCATGGATATATCTTCATCAGGCAAATATATGATATATTTGCCTGATGAAGACCTAGAAGCGTCGAAACGTTGCAAAAATAAAAAGTGAGTTTCTTGGAGCTTGAGAACAGTGTGCAGACTTTCTTCTTCTTTTCCTTGAACCCCTATTTGTATCCCTTTCAGGACAGGAACCCCTTTTGGGGTTCTTGTTGCTATGTATAGTATATAGCAACATACATTTGTTGTAATTTTTTAATACATGTTTGAAGTTTTTTAGAAAACTTAGATTGCGTTTTTAGAATTGACCTCAGGTCTAAATGGGTTAATAATGCTTTTATTCTGTAGCCAGGTGAGTCATTTCATCAAGTACATATCCTTCAATTTCTTTATAAACATTGAAAACGCTATAGGCCACCAGAAGCCTCATTAACGCTAATGTGTTTGTCATGTGACAGTGGATCAAGTCGTTGGACGACAGAGGACAGACGTACTACTACCTGAGAGACGGATCCAAGTCCCAGTGGAACCTCCCTGAGGTATAACTTCATCCAAATGAACCTGTTGTGGCTGATAACAATCCCCAATACATTGATCTGCCGGCCCCGGCAGGCTATAAGCCTGGGAGATAGAAAGCTGTGTGACGCGCAAACTAAAAGGACTCATGTCCTAACAAAAGCTCAAGTTTTAAAATGCTTTACTTCAGTGACACCAATTTACAATACACATTTCATATTCCAATAAATATGTATAATATATAATGTGCAAAGAAATAAGCAGTGGTGGAAAAAGTACTCAAATTCTTTACTTAAGTAAAAGTATCAATACTGCAATATAAAAATACTCCGTTACAAGTAAAAGTCCAGAATTAGAAATTTACTTGAGTAAAAGTACAAAAGTATTGGCATCAAAATGTACTTAAAGTACCAAAAGTAAAAGTACAAAATATTTGAAAATAGCAGATCTACAAGCTCACAACGCGTCGCATCGCGACGCGTTGTGAGCTTGTAGATCGGCTATTTTCAAATAGCCTAGGTATAAAATAGGGTTAAAGTGGTTAATGTGTGTTTCATTATGTCATAATTTATATCTGAAAAGTAACTAGTAACTAAAGTTTTCAAATAATTGTAGTGGAGTAAAAGTACAATATTTGCCTCTGAGATGTAGCGGAGTAGAAGTAAAAGTATTGGAAATTGGAAATACTCAAGTAAAGTACAAATAACTCAAAATTTTACTCAAGTACAGTACTTAAGTAAATGTACTTAGTTACTTTACACCACTGGAAATAAGTTAAGCCAGGGGTCTTCAACGTTTTCAGGCCAAGGACCCCCTAGCTGAGAGAGAGATGAAGCAGGGACTTTTTTTGTTTACTTGGTCTGCACTTTTTTCCCTCTACACCTAAACCTCTTTGCCAAAAATAGCCGATCTACAAGCTCACAACGCCTCGCAGCGCGAGGCGTTGTGAGCTTGTAGATCGGCTATTTTTGGCTAAAGTTCTCCTCAGAAAAAGAGATTCAAGTTGGTTAAGGTAAAAAAAAAAATCCTATCACACAAAGATTTGGCGGACCCCCTGTAGTAGCTCTGAGGACCCCCTAGGGGTCCCGGACCCCCTGTTGAAGACCCCTGAGTTGAGCAGTGAGCAAAATGTGAAATGCGCTCAACAAGTCAAGTTGAGACTGAATTATAACTACATTGGATCCATTGGAACCCGTACATGGTCTCCACCTGACAGTGACGATATATATATATACTACATTTCTAATTAAACGGTGGTGTAAAGTAACTAAGTACATGTACTCAAGTACTGCTTGAGGTATGTTTTACTTTGCTGGAGTATTTCCAATTTTCCAATACTTTTACTTCTACTCCACTACATCTCAGAGGCAAATAGTTTAAAAACATTTTATACATAATATGATACCTTGTGAAACATTGTGCATAATGACTACTTTTACTTTAGGTACTTTAAGGATATTTTGATGCCAATACTTGTGTACTTTTACTCAAGTAAATTTTGATTACCAGACTTTTACTTTTAAAAGAGTATTTCTACATTGCAGTATTGATACTCTTACTTAAAGGAGCACTTCACCCCTGGAAGAAGTTCCAGGGGTGACCACAGGGGGGACCACAGGGGGACCACAGCGTATCACTGCCTATAACTTCAACTCCCAGAATGCTTTGGTGCCTTGTGGCAGGGGAGGTTCCATGTGGGTGTGATCTCCAACAATAACATCCCTAACATCCAAACAGCATGCCAGTGTCGCCATGTCTGCTTATTATAAGCGGCTTCTTTCTAAAATGTAGTTGATATTTGGGCTTGTTTCCAAATGTTTTGATTGCTGTTTAAACCAGTGGTTCTCAAACATGTTCATGTATTTTTCCACAGACCCCCATCTGAAATTATAATTTGTGGCAGGGAGCCCCTAACAAATATGTGTCAAAAATATTCCACATTTTGAAAAGCAAATAAAAATATTTTGCAAAAAATCCACATTTTGGACTTTTTCCCCCTCAAGATTTTTTTGTAAATAGCAGATCTACAAGCTCACAATGGGTTGCGAAGCGTTGTGAGCTTGTAGATCAGCAATTTTCAAATATATAATATCCCATGTCTAGGTAAAGTGCTCTTGGCATAGTTATTTTTCTTTTGGGCTTGTTTTCATAGACCTGGCTGCTTATTTCTCTCACAATATCTGGCAACACTGGCTGTCCTCGCAAACGTTCATCTAGTTACATATTATGTCCAAGGATTCGTTAGTGATGTCATATCACTGGGACATATAAGTATCTTCATGCAGTTTCACTTCCGTGTCGCATAGTATTGACATCACTGTCACATCCTTGGTATTATGATCCTAGCCTTTCGTGACGGTGTTTGTTTACCAGCGCTGCTACTCCACGCTGTATTTTTTTTTTCAAGCTTGCGCTTATGAAACACTACACAGGATTATTATTTCATGTCAACATTCAAGTACAACTATCAGAAGATAACTCAGGTAAAGTAATGCCTCACTCTACAAGGGCCGCTGGCCGCAGCTAATGGGAGTGGCCGAGTGGCGAAAGAAGGTTGAACAAAGTGTTACGGACACCCCATTGGGGCTGTCTTTTGAGATGGTCTGACTGAGACACGCCGAGACATGTAGTGCGGAAAGGAATGAGACCAATCTCTCATGATGCAAATAACGTCACGAATATTGCGAAGATTACTAGATATCTAAAAACACAGATTATTCACAAAAAAAACCCAGGATCTTGTTTCTTGACTCCTAAACTTCATTAAAAGACCGAAAACTTCTTCCAGGGGTGAAGTGCTCCTTTAAGTAAAACAAAATGTAGTACTCTTTCCCACCACTGTAATGAAATGCATGTTTCTCCATGCAGGCCCCTGTGGCGTCGGGTCAGGGTAAGGTGGGCAACGGTGTCGAGGCCGACAGCGTTTCTAACGCTAAAAACTGGAGACACACCATGGGTCCTGCACAGCTCAGCGCAGCGCACGAAGACACGGTGAGAACACACACACACACACACACACACACACACACACACACACACACACACACACACACACACACACACACACACACCATGGGTCCTGTGCAACTCGGCTCAACAAAAAATATGTATTCAAAGATTTTCACGATTTTTCAAAAATAGCAGATCTACGAGTGCAGCGCGAGTATGAGCTTGTAGATCTGTTATTTTTTTGATAGCCAAAGAAATCTTATAAAAAATACGTCCCTATTCTGGGGTGAACGTTCGGCGAAGGTGACAGATGTGACACGTCAAAATGTGATGCATTGTGACACGTTGTGAGCTTGTAGATCAGCTATTTTCGGTGAAGAGATTTGGGTGTAGAGGGGGGGAAAAGGAGAGGACCTAGTAAAACTATGTATTTGACCACGGACCCCCATCTCAAAATGTTTTGTTCCAGGGACCCCCCAGAAGCAAAGATTTGAGTTAAAATGTTCGCTTTAAAAGAATATATATATTCAAAGATTTGCACACATGTTCACGATAAAAAAAAAAAAGCAGATCTACAAGCTCATAGCGTGGCACTCGGTGCGGCGCTATGAGCTTGTAGATCTGCTATTTTTGAATAGCCAAAGTGTAAAATAATGCTTTTTTAGCTCAAATCAAAAAGTGGCACAGATGCTACAGTACGTTATAGGTCTTAATGGGTTAAGTGGTTAAAACAGTTTTTATTTTAATTTTTAATGTGCTGTATTTTCATTTGTAGCGATAATATGTAAATGACATTCACTTGTTTACTGTGTCACAACAACACAGTAAACACTGTCCTCTCCTTCCCTCTTCATGTTGTGACAACTTCCTGTTTCACTCGAAACTTGCAACAGAGATTTTTGCAGCAACGCCTCTCTCACATGCAGTGGTGGAAAGTAACTAAGTACATTTACTCAAGTACAGTACTTAAGTACAATTTTTTGAGGTATTTTTACTTTACTGGAGTATTTCCAATTTTCGTTATTTTTACTTCTACTCCACTACATCTCAGAGGCAAATATTGTACTTTTACTCCACTACAATTATTTGAAAACTTGAGTTACTAGTTATTTTGTAGATTTTAATTATTATTACAAAACATACATTAACCACTTCAGCCCTATATACATTTCGGGCATTTGAAAATAGCAGATCTACAAGATCTGCTATTTTCAAAAGATTTTCATACATTTTATTCATTTGAAAACTTGCGAAATGGGACATTCTGCATAATGAGTACTTTATACTTTTGATACTTTAAGTACATTTTGATACATTTTGAATTCCAGACTTTGACTTGTAAGAGAGTATTTTCTACATTGCAGTATTGATACTTTTACTTAAGTAAAACATTTTAGTACTTTTTCCACCTCTGCTCACATGCCAAATATGTCCGACACTGAGCAGCAGCCTGTAGTCTATTAGGTAATGTGTAACCTAATAATGGACAAAAGAACTACAATGCCCATCCTCCTGAGGTTACATTACGTCATAGAACAAAAATGCACTGCATGCTGCTATTGTTTAGCAATCAAAATTATTTAAGGTCTAATTATCAAGATAAAGTTTGGAAGGCAGGACAATGTTCGTAACATTAGGACACACACACACACACACACACACACACACACACACACACACACACACACACACACTCTTAGTCTAGACGGGCACATTTCTTGCTACATACAGTAGGGCTAAAATTAATCTCCTTGCTATTGTAGAGTACGATTATAAACAGGGCAATGGAGAGAAGATCAGTGAGTAATGTGAGATAACGCCCTGCACACACACCACACACACACACACACACACACACACACACACACACACACACACACACACACACACACACACACACACACACACACACACACACACACACACACACACACACAGACACACAGACACACACTACTGTACATGCATAAGCGGTGAGTCATGTCAGGCTGGCTGGGTGTGCCAGGTGTTAAACTGAATGCTTCAGGCAGGGTGTGCCAGGTGTTAAACAGAATGCTTCAGGCAGGGTGAGGGCAATGCGTCACACCTGACGCTCCGGCTTCTTTTGAAGTCTTTAGCTTAGACACATTTATACGCCCGAAAATAGCACATCTACAAGATCACGACGCGCTGTGAACTCCTAGATCTGCAATTTTTGGCGTGCGACTGGAGCAGAAATGAAGCATTACTTAACCAGTATAAAATAGACTGACAACACATCCATGTAATCCCCAGGGTGTTGCTATAGGAATAAAACCTTGGAGTTCTATATAAATTATCTTGTTTTGTGTTCCTTCACGAGCCTTGAGATCCACTAAGGAATGCAGGTTTACTAGAATCACTTTATTGTCACATCACAGGTTTACAGGTGTAAAACAGTGGGTGAAAGTTGTTTTTGTGCAAGCTAGATAATGATGATGATATTTATTTATAAAGCGCCTTTCATACATACAATAAAATGCAACTCAAAGTGCTTTACACAAAAAAAAGAAAAGATCATAAAAAAGAACAAGTACATAAAAAGAAAGTGGAAAATAATGAAGGAAGCATAAAAAACTAATTAAATGAGTAGAAAACTAAAAGGATGGAAAAGCTGTCAAATTAATCATTAACAATCAAGAGAGGCAAAATAAATAATGGCTCAAGGTCACGCTTAAAGATATCTGCTGATTGAGCCGTTCTGAATCAGTAGATCGTTGAATAGTTGAATGCAAAGATAAGAGAGGAACTTGCTTGAAGTCTCAGGACCAGGCTGTACCTTCCTAAAAGATACCAAGTCTAGCCCACGATAGCTCCGAGATGAGGTCCCGCTGCACCAGTGTTGATTTTGACAGCAAATTTTGATGTAGTTTTAGTCATAGTCTTTTGAATAAAATTCCATTTAGTTTTTGTCATATTTTAGTCACCTGAAATGTTTTCTTTTTTTTTTTTAGTCGACCATTTTTACCGGTGCCTTGATGGCGTCGTAATGGCTGATTTTACACTTGGTTGCATGCTGAAAATAGCCGATCTACAAGCTCACAACGCGTCGCAGCGCGACGCGTTGTGAGCTTGTAGAACTGCTATTTTCAGAGCGCTACACCAGAGCGCAACCAAACATTAAATGACTTCTACTGGATCTCTTCTCCACTAGATCCCTCACTAACATTTTAGTCTTTTTTTATTTGTTGATGAAATTGTGAATATATTTAGTCTTAGTTAAAGTCATCATAGCTCAGTTTTTGATTAGTTTTTATTTAGTTTTTCGTCAGTGAAGAAAGGTAGTCGACGATCATTTTTCGTCATAGTTTTAGTCGGCGAAATCAACACTGCGCTGTACCGGGTCCCAGCAGAGGTAGAGTCCGTCCAAACGTAGTGAAGATCATCTTTTTCGCCGCATCGTATCCAAAAAGTTAAGGTAGTCTGAGACACCTACAGATGTTTGACATTTTGCCGGAAAGTAATTTTTTTTACGACGGGGTTGAAAAGAACGTTTAAATTGCGTATTTAGTCAGCCTGTGGCCATGTTTTCCCATCGTAGCCGATTCGGAGGCAGTACTGGCACCTGCCGTAGAGGGTTCTTCCGGGTTGAATGGGAAAACATGGCCACAGACTGTCTAAATACGCGATTTAAACGTTTTTTTCAACCCCGTTGTGAAAAATGTATACTATCCGGAGAAATGTCAAACATCCGCAGGTGTCTGGGACTGCCTTTTACTTTTTTGGATACGATGTTGCGAAATAGGTGATCCATCCACACTACGTTTGGACGGACTCTACCTCTGCCGGGAGCCGGCACAGCGGGTTCCCATCTCGGAGCTACAGTATGGTGGAGAGTGAGGTTCCAAACGGGGCTAAGCCTACCATGTCATCTTGACTCATGTAATATCCTTGCTGTCGGGCAGAAACCGCCTATCTCCATAGTAGAACTTTTTGTGTTTCTTCGTAAGAGTTAACGCCCTACTTGATCACACCACAGCGTCACACAAAAGTAGCAAAAGTAGCAGCAAAAGTAGCAGCTAGCTACAAGCTAGCTTGTAGATCTGCTACTTTTGCTGTTTTTGTATTTCAATGCTGAAAAGTAATAGTTTTAGACATATGAGGTTTTCCACCCGAAGAGCTGCATGTTTAGTAAGAAAGGTGCTACACTACAGTATAGCTCTATTACACATACAGTGTTTGTTTTGTTTTGTTTTGTTTGCTTTGCCTGTTTAAATAGTTTTGCCCTCTGTCTGGGATTAAATCCAATTAAATTAAATCCCAACATGTAGGAACAAAAGCAGAGAAAAAAGCTGCACATTTTCCGTTAATGAACGCCCTGCCCTCTAATACATTTAAGATGTGTGGACATCATCTGCACTTGGGCCTGTCACAGTTATTACATGATCGCCTAATCGCAATTATTTGAGATAATCACAATCATTTTGCATAATCGTCATAATCGTATCCGTGTAGAAAAAATTTCCGACATTTTCCGACATTTTCCAAAAGTAGCAGAAATAGCAGATCTACAAGCTTTCAACACGTGAATGTGAATACATGTGTCTGTCATTTCTTTGTGTTTCAGTCATATCGGCCCCTGTGCAATTTGTGATAATGAAGCCTAAAACCAAACATAAAAGTTGTATTCATATGTAACAATGTTCAATGCCAAACGCACAATTAAATCGTTCATCACAATTATCTTGTGTAACAATTAGTTGTCAACTTAACCCATTGATACCTGGAACGCATCTGTGTCACTTTAGATGTCTTTGGCTATTCAAAAATAGCAGATCTACAAGCTCATAGCGCTATGAACTTGTAGATCTGCTATTTTTGAAAAATCTAGATTTTTGTTTTTTTGATTTTTTTCAAAAAACTGTTAGGATTTAGATTTTTTTTAAGAATCGCCTCAGGTCTTAAAGGGTTAATCGTAATCGTGACAGCTCTATCTGTACCTGCATAGTGTATACAGTCATATAGATTAGTTATGGATTAGTTATATAGTCATAGTCTGTGTATACAGTTATAGAGAAAAGCTTTCTCTAACCGGAATAATCTTCATGGTTTTTGTTTCAAGCTGAAGTATGATCGTTGCTGTCGGATAGAAACCTTGTGTCTTTGTGTTTCAAATCTTGTAGATGAACGCCGTACTTCATCATCACACAAAAGTGTCACACAAAAGTTGTGACAAATACCAGATCAAACAAGCTCACATCGTGTCGCGATTGTGACTCGTTGTAAGCTTGTAGATCAGCTATTTTCACTGTTTTACTTTATTTTTAATGGCCTAAAAAAAACATTAAAGAACCTGGTTTGGACATTCAAGGTTTCCAAACTGACAGCAATGGTATGTTGATGTTTTCTGTGGTTGAACGACACATCCTAAAATGCCTCTCCTCTCCTCTCCTCTCCTCTCCTCTCCTCTCCTCTCCTCTCCTCTCCTCTCCTCTCCTCTCCTCTCCTCTCCTCTCCTCTCCTCTCTCAGAGGTTCTTCCCCACTCACAGGAGGAACCTGTCAGACCATGGAGGAGGAGGAGGTGACAGCACCTCCTCCTCTCTGGGTCAGCCTCCAGAGAGCCAACAGCATCATGTGAGTCCATGTCCCTCTCTAACCCGTCAGGTCTGCTGACACTCATTATGGTTGCTGTCGTCAGGCAGAAAAACCTCTTATCTCCATATTTTAACTTTTTGTGGTGGTTTTTTTCTTTGTAAATTAACGCCCTACTTTGATCATACTACAGCGTCACACAAAAAGTATCCAAAAAACAGCAGATCTACAAGCTCGAAACGCAGCTCGAAGCGATGTTTTGAGCTTGTAGATCTGCTATTGTTTTGCTATTTTTGAATATGGATCCTGACAAGTAACCGTTTTATTTTTGACATAATATGAGGTTTCTACTGACTGAGACGTTATGCTGATTATACTCTATTATAGATGAGCTCTGTTATGGTACTGATCATCTGAGAAGTATGGGACCCAATGGCTCTGTCTGTCTCCGTCTCTTTATCTCTCTATGTGTCTCTGTCTCTTTCTCTGTCTGTCTGTCTGTCTGTCTGTCTGTCTGTCTGTCTGTCTGTCTGTCTGTCTGTCTGTCTGTCTGTCTGTCTGTCTGTCTGTCTGTCTGTCTGTCTGTCTGTCTGTCTGTCTGTCTCTGCATGTCTCTTTATCTCTCTCTGTGTCTCTCTGTCTGTCTGTCTCTGTCTCTGTCTCTCTTTCTGTGTCTCTCTCTGTGTCTGTCTGTCTCTCGCTCTCTGTCTGTCTGTCTCTGTCTCTGTCTCTGTCTGTCTGTCTGTCTGTCTGTCTGTCTGTCTGTCTGTCTGTCTGTCTGTCTGTCTGTCTGTCTGTCTCTGCATGTCTCTTTATCTCTCTCTGTGTCTCTCTGTCTGTCTGTCTCTGTCTCTGTCTCTCTTTCTGTGTCTCTCTCTGTGTCTGTCTGTCTCTCGCTCTCTGTCTGTCTGTCTCTGTCTCTGTCTCTGTCTCTGACTGTCTCTGTATCTCTCTGTACCTCTCTGTGTCTCTCTGTGTCTCTCTGTGTCTCTCTGTGTCTCTGTATGCATGTCTCTGTATCTCGCTGTATCTCGCTGTATCTCTCTGTCTCTCTCTGTCTGTCTCTGTGTCTGTCTCTGTGTCCGTCTCTCTCTGTCTCTGTGTCCGTCTCTCTCTCTCTCTGTCTCTGTGTCCGTCTCTGTGTCTGTCTGTCTCTCTATCTCTCTTTCTCTGTCTCTGTCTCTTTCTTTCTCTTTCTCTTTCTTTCTCTCTCTCTCTCTCTCTCTCTCTCTCTCTCTCTCTCTCTGTCTCTCTGTCTCTCTGTCTCTCTGTTTCTCTGTCTGTCTCTCTGTCTCTCTGTCTCTCTCTTAAGGTCTTTGGGTTCAGGCCGTGGAGAAGGCCTTACTATTTGACCTCACAGTGGCTTCGCTATAACGTGGGTTTGTTTTTAGTGTTAAGGCCCACGCATCGATAGAAACTTCTGTCTAGGGCTGGTGGCAATAATAATATCCATGTCATGATTTGAGAGTTGAGGATTTTGCATATACCGTAATATTGTGATCACATAAGCCTACGCAGGGATGTGTGTGGGGAGGAATCATCTGGCATTTTGTAAACCAATACTAAACATAGCAGATCTATGAGCCGCTGCTAATTTGTTTTCTTTTTTCTTTGGACAATTGTGAAATAATTCAAGGAAATTTATATTGTCTCAATATGATATTATCAAGGTATTTGGTCAAATAAATATCATGATATTAGATATTATTCACCTAGCCCTACTTGTGTCTATCTATGAGGGGCCAGTGCTGTAGTGAGATATATATCACTCTATCACTCCAGGAACTATAAGCCATAATGTCAACAAGCATGCGTGTCCCATTCATCCCCTGTTTGCATAAATGCCTCGTCATCATCCTACAGTACAGTACTGTTGTCCTGTTGAGGTATTGAGTCAATATTGGTCTCCTTTACACTCAGCACTGTCCGCCCAATCAGACCGCCAGGTTCACTGTGATGTCACAGCGCGCCAGTGTTGCCAGGGTTTTGTGAGAGAAACGAGTAACCGGGTCTACGAAAACAAGCCCTAAAAAGAAGCGACTAGATCTACCAGCGGTCCGGTAGGAGATACCAAGGAGACTATTTGCGTCTCCTGCCGGAACCGCTGCCTACCGGTCCGCTGGTCATCAAATTATTGGCTTAGGAATGAGACAAAAACTAAAGAATATCCATGAATTAGAAAATAAGTAATTTTTTGGGTGAACTATCCCTTTAACCACTTTAAACCCTATATACATTGGCTATCAGAAAATAGCAGATCTACAAGCTTGTTGTGCTATTTTCAACAAAAATATTGAAAATAAATGGAAAATGTGGAATGTTTTTGAAAAGGAAAATGTTTGAGAACCACTGGGTTTAAACAACATTAGGAAACAAGCCCAAATAAACAACTACACTTTAGAAACAAGCCCGAAAAACCACAACCCGCAACTACCAATATTTACAAACAAGCCCAACGTTGCTTATAATAAGCAGACTTGGCAACACTGCAGCGCTGCCACAGATAAAGTCCATGGAAGTTTATTCAAATGTTATTTGACTGCCGTCACGGCTGGACGACACATTTACATAAGAGAAAGAAATGACAAATAAACAGGGACATCTGATTCTGTTGGAAAGCTGCTTATATACGTGCAGGTCTGGCACAATTATTACCAGTGGTGGAAAAAGAACTGAAATGTTATACTTAACTAAAAGTATCAATACTGCAATGTAGAAGTACTGTTACAAGCAAAAAGTCCGGAATTCAACATTTACTTGAGTAAAAGTACTAAAGTATTGGTATCAAAATGTACTTAAAGTACCAAAAGTAAAATGTTGTAAATAGCAGATCTACAAGCTCACAACGTGTCACATCAGTTTGTAGATCTGCTATTTTCAAATAGCCTAGGTATAAAACAGGGCTAAAGTGGTTAATGTATGTTTTATAATGTAATAATTTATATCTGGAAAGTAACTAGTAACTAAAGTTTTCAAATAATTGTAGTGGAGTAAAAGTACAATATTTGCCTCTGAGATGTAGTGGAGTAGGAGTAAAAGTACTCATAATTGGACTTAAGTACAGTACTTGAGTAAATGTACTTAGTTACTTTACACCACTGATTATTACGTAATCATACGATCGCAAATTATTTGAGATAATTGTAGTCATTTTGCATAATAATTATGCCAAATTCCTTTAACAATTATCGTTATGGAATCGTTTTCCTTTCAATCAAAAACAGCTGGATGAACTGAACGGTAAATGTCATATGATATTCACGTCATTATTATCGTCGTCCATGCAATTTGTACAGTAACTACTTTTAACCTGGCGTACCTATTTTGGACATTTAGGGGGGGGGGGGGAACCCCAAAAGAATTGCTGGAAAATGGGAAATGGAAATGGCAGATCTACAAGCTCTAAAGTCCAGGGTAAACTGTTGTGCCCTTCTGTGTCCTTTGTCCAGGGTTGACTGCAGGTCCGGTAGTCTAAAAAAAAACTGTCAGAAAAAGAGCCGCTCTCTACATAAACTATTAACCCATTCAATCCGGGAACACATCTGTGTCATGTTAGATTTGAGCTATAACCATTATTTTATACTTTTGGCTATTAAAAAATAGCAGATCTACAAGCTCATTGCGTGGCACCGAGTTGTAGATCTAGCTTGTTGATCTGCTAAAAAAAAGAAATTAATCGTTTGCAAATCTTTGAATATACTGTTTTTTTATTTTTTCAAGCAGACATTTGTCATTCAAATCTTTGCTTCTGGCCATTCTACAAATGTCTTCTAAATCCTTCTAAAGGTTTTTGAAGAACCCCCAAAATGATATGTATTTGGCAGCAGACCCAATCTCAAAATATGTTGTTCCAGGGACCCCCCAGAAGCAAAGATTTGAGTTAAAAATGTTCGCTTAAAAAAAAAGAATATATATATATATATATATTCAAAGATTTGCACAAAGTTTCACGATTTCTCAAAAATTGCAGATCTACAAGCTCGGTGCCGCGCTATGAGCTTGTAGATTTGCTATTTTTGAATAGCCAAAGAAATCTAAAATGACAGAGATGCGTGCCAAAAAAAGAGTAGCAAACGTTTGGGTCACAGGACCTTCGTCATCATCAGTGCTATATGAGTGGATCCCAGACAGACAAGATCAGTAGCTCTCAATAATCAACGTGTTGTAGAGCATGTAGATCTGCTATTTTTGCATCTTGGTAATAATATGGCCTGTTTCAGCCATAGTCCTATTATTAGTGTTCTTTTGTTTATGCATACGGGTCAGTGTCATTTCTTAATATAGCCTGTTTAAAACAGCACTCTGTAACTTCACTGTTCCACCCCGGATTTGAACCCGGGGCTCCTGCGCACATGTTTTACCACTGAGCTAATAGAGCCTGCCTGCTTGCTCAGGGGATAAACAAAGGTCAAAGATTTGTGTCAAACCAGAAACAGGATCATGTCAAACCTAGACACATCATCTAAATGTCTTATGACTTATAATTGTATGAACATACTCTATTATCTACCATACAGACTGTGTATAAAATTACATTTTATTCACCAAATAATGACATAATAGAGCAGGGGTCTTCAACAGGGGGTCCGGGACCCCTAGGGGGTCCTCAGACTTACTACAGGGGGGCCGCCAAATCTTTGTGTGATATATATATATTTTTTACCTTAACCACTTGAACCCTAGTATCCCTTTTTCTGAGGAGAACTTTAGCTAAAAATAGCAGATCTACAAGCTCACAACGCCTCGCGCTGCGAGGCGTTGTGAGCTTGTAGATCGGCTATTTTTGGCAAAGAGGTTTAGGTGTAGAGAGAGAGCAGACCAAAAAAAATAAGAAAAAAAAAGTTGAATCTAAAACACAATTGTATACAATATAGAGGAGGGGGGTCCCTTCTTCATCCCTCTCTCAGCTAGGGGGTCCTTGGTCCTGAAAACATTGAAGACCCCTAATAGAGCATTAAGTTACTTGTCATATCGGTGCTGTTCTGTGCAATTTCTATTTACAAAGCCCTGAAAGGCAAACAGAAATGTCATTTATATTAATGTTCCAATGTTCTATATACCAAAAACTATTGTTTATTCAACTTTTTTTTCCTTTTTTTTATTAATGATAAGACAGCCCTACTTACGTGATCAATACAGTTATATAATCAATACCATAATCATCTATAAATAATGCACACATACTATATATGTCAGCATACTGTATGTATGCATTAGTCTGTGGGTTGTTTGACTTGAGGCTTGCATCGAACATAACGCTTGTCCGGGGCGGTATAATGGCCATGGTTTGTATGCCTGTCTCTTCTATTGGCTATTCAAAAATAGCAGATCTACAAGCTCATAGTGCGGCTCCGAGTGCCGCGCTATGAGCTTGTAGATCTGCTATTGTTTTGCAAATCTTTGAATATATATATATATTTTTTAAAGCGAACATCTTTAACTAAAAACTTTGCTTCTGGGGGAGTCCCTGCAACAAGATATTTTGAGATGGGGGTCCGCGGTCAAATACATATAATTTTGGGGGTCCTTGTCATGAAAAAAGGTTGAGCACCACTGATTATAGCAACATATATATATTTTTTTAAACTGTTAGGATTTAGAAGACATTTGTAGAATCCCCCAGAAGCAAAGATTTGAGTTAAAAATGCTTTAAAAAATATATATATTCAAAGATTTGCACACATTTTCACGATTTTTCATAGCGGGGCACTCGTTGCCGCGCTATGAGCTTGTAGATCGGCTTGTATATCTGCTATTTGTTAATTGTCCAGGCAGTATAATGGCCATGGATTATATGCCTGTTGTATTGTGTGTAAACCTTGTTTCCTGCCATTTCCTTTATATGTAATATGCTGTATGTGTGTACTTTTAATATCATTCTAATTTTCATGCAATCCATGCCAAGGATTTTCTTAGCTTTAGAAAAACATCTCTTGAATAAAGATAAAGTTAAACAAATAAATAATGGCCATGGTTTGACGACATTCATAAAGCTGTCGAATGATGCCCCCCTGTGGTGGTTTTGGTGAAGTGTTGTGTTGTGTTCAGCATGGCAACAGCATAATATATGCTCATCCCTTCATCACATATTCCTGTGTGTCCTGATGAAGTGGCTGCATGATGATGAGATAGAGGAACATGGACTATATTAATATGCTGTGATGTGTTTATCTTTTCAGGTGCAGAACTTGGAGAAAGCTGGAATTCTAAACAAAACAAAAGTGTGTGAACACGGCAAGAAAGTACGGTATGTTTAAAGCTCTTTATTTGTGGTTCATGAGGAAGCTTCTCTGCTCTTTAAGAACCAATCAGGGGGTGTGTGTGTGTGTGTGTGTGTGTGTGTGCGCGTGTGCGTGCGTACTGTAGCTTTATTCTGTTCACGTGTTTGTGTGTTGTAAGCAGTGGTGTAAAGTAACTACTGTAAGTACATTTACTCAAGTGCTGTACTTAAGTACAATTTTGAGGTACTTTTACTCAAGTACATTTTTGAATTCCGGACTTTTACTTGTAACGGAGTATTTCTTCATTGCAGTATTGATACTTTTACTTAAGTAAAAGAATGTGAGTAATTTTTCCACCACTGGTTGTAAGGCTCACCTACTGTACTATGTACTAAACAATAACTGTCTTATGTTTTACTGTGTGTGTGTGTGTGTGTGTGTGTGTGTGTGTGTGTGTGTGTGTGTGTGTGTGTGTGTGTGTTGTGTGTGTGTGTGTGTGTGTTTGTGTGTGTGTGTGTGTGTGTGTGTGCGCTTGTGTGCGTGTGTGTGTGTGTGTGCAGGAAGAACTGGGCTCAGTCGTGGACGGTTCTCCATGGAGGCGTGTTGACGTTCCACAAAGACCCCAAATCTGCAAACACAGCTTCGGTATGACTTATAAGTCTTATATAGTACTATAAACACCTTCCTCTTCCTCTTTTTCAGGCCAAGGACCCCCTAGCTGACAAAGAGATGAAGCAGGGACCCCCCTCTATATTGTATTCATGTTAAATGTGTGTTTTCAGACATTTAGCGACTTAAACCTTCAATACTTTGTAAACTTGACCGTTGGCTCTGTACTTGGTCTGCTCTTTTTCCCCTCTACACCAAAACTTCTTTGCCGAAAATAGCAGATCTACAAGCACACAACGCCTCGCAGCGCGAGGCGTTGTGTGCTTGTAGATCTGCTATTTTCAGCTAATGTTCCCCTCAGAATAGGGTTGATAGGGTTCTAAGTGGTCAGTGTATAAAAAAAGAAGTCCCTATTGCACAAAGATTTTGGGGCCCCCTTGTAGTTACTCTTAGGACCCCCTAGGGGTCCCGACCCGGACCCCCTGTTGAAGACCCCTGTTCTATACTTAAAAAAATAAGGAGTCCGTGCTGGAGAACTAGTGATTTAACCCATTAAGACCCGAGGCGATTCTTTAAAAAAATCTAAATCCTAATAGTTTTTTGAAAAATAATGTAAAAAAAAAATTCAAGATTTTTCAAAAATAGCAGATCTACAAGCTCATAGCGCGGCACTCGGTGCCGCGCTATGAGCTTGTATATCTGCTATTTTTGAATAGCCAAAGAAATCTAAAGTGACACAGATGCGTTCCAGGTATTAATGGGTTAATAACAAAAATAGATGGGAACAGCTAGGGTTCTAACTTGTATCATCCGTAGTAACAACAAAAAGATCACGCTTTCCCTCTACACCAGAACAGCCGTAAACAAAAGAACATAATACTCCATAATACTCCTCGCTGACGTGCTTAGCCCGCCAACAACTTAAAGGAACATACCCCTGTGTATGTAGCATAGGGTTACAGTACTATAGTAGTTTTATTATAGTACTGGTGCTACTACTACAAGTTATGTTCACATAGTATAGTAGAATAGTAACAGTACTGATGTCATGGCAGAAATAGTGACAATACTGGTAGCACATCCAACAAGCTTCAGACAGCACTCCCATCTCGTCTGTTCCTCTCGACATGATGTTGTGAAGGTGTATGTTCCATAGGTAGTCCTGCCCAGAGCCCGACTGGTATCAGATTCTATGGGTCCCAAACTGATCCCAGATTTGGGAGAGCCCTAGACTACGGATTGGACAATATTTTCAACTTAGATTGCATTCAAGTTCTTATTTTTTTTATCTGCAATCTCACAAGACGTTGAGATGTTTAAATGTTCACCTATAATGACACAACCTGAAATAGGGGATATCAGGTTGAAAGTGGTAAACGAATCAGGACACATCGGCTGCATAATTGCCGATCAGAAAAGTCAAAGAACGGCTGATACTGTATATCTGCCAAACTGATATATCAGTATGGCTCTAGTCCTGCCATCATACGTAAAAAGTTGCAGGGTACGATTGACTAAACTGAGAGAAACCGTGGACTTTTGAGTCTTGTGTGCTGAAGACTGACTGAAAATGTAATGGCTTTATTGTCAATTTGTCATGTAATGTTCACGTTTCATGTGGATGTACTCATCACGCAAACATATATATATATATTAGGTGAAGTAATAGAAAAATATAAAACTTTAGTTGCATTTCAGTGACACTAGCGAAAATAGCAGATCTACAAGCTCGCAGCACGTCACATCCAGTGGTGGAAAGTAACTAAGTACATTTACTTAAGTACTGTACTTAAGTACAATTTTGAGGTATTTGTACTTTACTTGAGTATTTCCAATTTCCAATACTGTCCCTTCTACTCCACTACATCTCAGAGGCAAATATTGTACTTTTACTCCACTACATTTATTTGAGAACTTTAGTTACTAGTTACTTTTCAGATATACATTTTGATATTATGAAACATGCATTTACCACTTTAGCCCTGTTTTGTACCTCGGCTATTTTCAAACATTTTTGTACTTTTACTTTTGGTACTTTAAGTACATTTTGATGCCAATACTTTTGTACTTTTACTCAAGTAAATTTTTAATTCTGGACTTTTACTTGTAACAGAGTATTTTTAATTTGCAGTATTGGTACTTTTACTTAAGTAAAGAATTTGAGTACTTTTTCCACCACTGGCTCACTTCACGACCGTGAGCTTGTCTACTATTTTCGCTATTTTGTCATAATGACAAAGAAGTGTACAGCTGTTTTGGACATTCCAGAAGCTGCCTGAGATGGGTGCAGCCTACATGCATGGTGTTGTGTTGTTGTGACTGACGATCCACCAGTGGTGGAAAAAGTACTCAAATTCTTTACTTAAGTAAAAGTACCAATACTGCAATATAAAAATACTCTGTTACAAGTAAAAGTCCAGAATAAAAAATGTACTTGATTAAAAGTACAAAAGTATTGGCATAAAAATGTACTTAAAGTACCAAAAGTAAAAGTACTAAATATTTGAAAATAGCCGATCTACAAGCTCACAACGCGTCGCGATGCGACGCGTTGTGAGCTTGTAGATCTGCTATTTTCAAATAGCCTATGTATAAAATAGGGCTAAAGTGGTTAATGTATGTTTCATAATATCATAGTTTATATCTGAAAAGTAACCAGTAACTAAAGTTTTCAAATAATTGTAGTGGAGTGAAAGTACAACATTTGCCTCTGAGATGTATTGGAGTAGAAGTAAAAAAATAATGGAAATTGAAAATACTCAAGTACAAATATCTCAAAATTGTACTTAAGTACAGTACTTAAGTAAATGTACTTAGTTACTTTCCACCACTGCGATCCACCTCCCGACATTTTATAGGAAATGAAAGATAATTAACTTTGCGACGGAGACCAGCATGTGATCACACACTGCTGCTGCAGAGTGACGACACTCAAGACGAGACAAACCCTCTGGTTATAGAGCCTCCAGAGACACACAGTGTCTGCTTTGTCTAACCCTTTAAGACCGGGGGACGCATCTGTGTAACCACTTTATCCATATTTTATACTTTTGGCTATTCAAAAATAGCAGATCTACAAGCTCATAGCGCGGCACCGAGTGCCGCGCTATGAGCTTGTAGATCTGCAATTTTTTGTTTAATCGTGTTTTTTTTTTGTTGCAAATCTTTGAATATATATATCTATAAAGCAATTGTTTTTTACTCAAATCTTTGCTTCTGGCGGTCCCTGGAAATTTTATTTTGAGATGGGGGTCCGCAGCCAAATACATATCGTTGTGGGGCTCCTTGACACTGACATTAATATTATAGCAACATAAGTGTTTCAGAAAACTGTTTTAAACTGATTTAGAAGACATTTGTAGAATCCCCAGAAGCAATAACATTTTAGCTAGAAATGCTCGCTTTAAATATATATATATTCAAAGATTTGCACAACATTTTTCACGATTTTTCAAAAATAGCAGATCTACAAGCTCATAGCGCGGCACTCGGTGCCGCGCTATGAGCTTGTATATCTGCTATTTTTGAATAGCCCAACGAAATCTAAAAATGACACACAGATGCGTTCTCAGCTCTTAAAGAGTTAAGTGTCTGATTCCTAGGAATGTGGCACCATCAGGTTAACCAACATCCCTCTGTGTGTGTGTGTGTGTGTGTGTGTGTGTGTGTGTGCGCGCGCGCGCGCGTCTCTTCTCTCTCTCTTTTTGCTCCACGTAGAACAAGACCAATCAGATCGTGGCGGAGGTCACCGTAGACCTACGAGGGGCAACGATTGGGTGGGCCGCCCGAGACAAGTCCAGCAAGAAGAACGTTATAGAGGTACGTCTGAATTTGTCGTTGGCAGTAGACACAGGAATGCTTCCTGTACGTATCGTGTATTTATATTGTCGATATCGGGCAGACACTTTATATGCCCAAAAACAGTTAGATTTCAGGAAATGGAAATGGATCCAATGTAGTTGTTATTTAGTCAAGAGCTCTTGTTAATACTTTTAATTGGTTCAATATTTGTAAAAAAAAGACCCCACAGACACACTTAACCTGATGGGCAAAGTTAGAATAGAGCAAGGGGTCCCTGCTCTGTCTGCACTGGACCCTGTTTGTATGGCTGGGATTGTGTGAATGAATTAATGCATTTTTATTTCCGTGTCTTGTCATAAGACCCATCCTTTACGGAATTATAAGACACCAAAAACATAAATAAATAATACCACATTCACTTCTTGAAACAGAAACTGTAAAAGTAAAACTGTAAAAGACACAAAATAATGGTTACAGGGTAAGACCACTTTGGTAGAGGTTTGGTTTGTGTAGTTACCTTGCCATGATGTAACTCCAAAGGTGGACAAGAAATGAAAAATAATTGCTCTATTAATTAGAAATTGATAATTAAAAATATGCTCCCCATTGACTTACATTGTACACTCAAACAGTCACTCTTTTAGCCCATAAACGAACACAAACTAAGCTGATTCAGACAATATAGAACATCACCAAACCCAGTACTGTTTATTTTTTTAATAAAAATGTCAACTTCCTGCTGATTTTACTATTTGAAGATCCGGATCCGCCGATCCAGTCCAGGTTTTCTTTCTAATAAAAATAGCTAAATCAACAGTAAGTTAACATTTTTATAAAAAAAAAAAACAGTACTGGGTTTGGTGATGTTCTATATTGTCTGAATCGACTTTGTTTACATTCGTTTACATGCTAAAAGAGCGACTTTGAGAGCTGTTTTACTGTACAATGTAAGTCAATGAGGAGCATATTTTGAAATTTGAATTATCAATTTCTAATCAATGCAGCAATTATTTTTTATTTCTTGTCCACCTTTGGAGTTACATCATGGCAAGGCAACTACACAACCCAAACCTCTACCAAAGTGGTCTTACCCTTTAATACCCAAAAACTAAAAATACATATACATCACATATATGTTTTCTTTGTCCATTTGTTCCACGCTTTCTCTAAATATTCTGCAAGTGCGAATATCTTATGTTCAAAAATCAATACAAGTCTCTCTGCTTCACTTAACCATATTAAATCTAGGTTTTTACACCTATTCAATATTTGTTGACGTAGCTCATGATATAAGGGGCAGTAGAAAATAAAATGGAACTCCTTCTCAATATCATTTATGTCACAATAAGTCAAAATCCGCTCTTCTTCTATTACTCTATACAGTAGCTGTATACCTCTATACCAGTATTTTTAAACATGATGTGCTATTTATTTATTCATCTCTTGTGCATTGGTTTTATATTTTGTCTTTGTTGTTGAATGATATTATTACAGTGATTGTTTAATGTTAATTCCCTGTCTAGAGGTACTGCTCTATGTAGCTGCAATAGAATAACACAATGTGTTATCAGTTAGATAACTTTACCTATGCTGCTGTTATTTATTCTGGGACCGCAATGGAATGAAGTATTCTGACTTTTTGCGCTATCCTGGTAATACTATTGTACTATTCTATTGTATCTATCTTGAATTTATTAAATAAATCAAATCAAACCACTGTCACTTTCAAAATGTTTCAGAAATAGCTAAAATAGCACATCTACCAGCTCACGTATTTTTTGTGATCATGATAAAATTATAATTCTATTATTATATGAACGCTATCGTCTATTATGTATGTTATACAGAATCAGAATTTGACACTTGAGTATTTGATTTTAACATCCTAATGTAATGTTGTGCGTCTCTCTCCACAGTTAAAGAGTAAGTCTGGCATAGAGTTTCTGATCCAGTATGACAATGACTCCATCATCAGTGACTGGCACAAAGCCATAGTGGACACCATTCGACAGCTGGTAGGTGCTTTTATTTAGAGCCTTTTACCCCCAAGGGTTTTACAATGTGCTTTACATTCACCCATTCACACACACATTCACCCATTCACACACACATTCACCCATTCACACCAAGCCCCCTCAAATCTGGGATTGCAGGCCTCCCGCATTTATAAACACTACTGCGCGTGCGTCTACCGTTTGAAACCCTAGTGCAGTGGTTCTCAAACTTTTTCATGTCAAGGACCCCCTAATGATATGTATTTGGCCGCGGACCCCCATCTCAAAATATTTTGTTCCAGGGACCCCCAGAAGCAAAGATTTGAGTTACAAATGTTTGCTTTAAAAATGTATATATTCAAAGGTTGGCACAGATATTCACGATTTTTCAAAAATAGCAGATCTACAAGCTCATAGTGCCGCGCTATGAGCTTGTATATCTGCTTTTTTTGAATAGCCAAAGTATAAAAGGTTAAAGTGGTTCAAATGATTGTGATGCTATATGAACACATTTAGCTGGGGACCCCCTGGAACCCCCCCACGGACCCAATGCCGAACCAATGCCCTAGTGCGCCTGCTTGGTGCTCAAGTCTTCTGCATTTGAGCACCAACATTGGTGCTCAAATGCAGAAGACTTGAGCTGCCTCCGTCGTTGTAACGTTTGTATTGCCTAACTACTGCTGTAGTCTGTTCTTACCAAACGGGCTTAGCAGTCCGCCTTGCTGGGGGCGACAAAAACTATGCCTAAACCTAACCATAATCCTAATAAGATAATCTGTGACGCGTATTAGATATGATAAATAAACAGTGCCATGAAAGGGATTCGATCCCGAGGCGCCGGGATAGTAGGGCTAATAGACACCTTAACAGACAACGTCACACTGATAAGAACCAGTATGCGCGCGCAGGTCGGCAGCAAAAGAACCTCACCGCTCATTAGATACAATGTTAAAGTGGTCACAGCCTCATGTGTAAAAATACATCCCATCAAACTTTCAGATGCTGTTTTTCTCCCAGTGTGGAGGAAGAACGCTTAGGATTTTTACTGTGATCTCTCGCTCTTGAAATATATAAACCTTGGTTTATGTTGTTTGTAAAGAATAATAACAATTCAAAGCAGTTGTCCCCCAAACCACACCTCCAGTGGTTGTCATCAGACCAGAGGGAGCGCTCTATGATCATGGCACCAGAACCTGCTCTTGCTCGTGCAGCTGCAGCCCGTCAAGCCTAATTTATTCCAAGCTCACAGCGTTCGATCCGCGACGCGGTTGTGAGCTTGTATGTCAGCTGTTCTCGGCGCGCAATACCGTTAAGCGACGAAGTATATAATGTCTCGCCAGGGCGCACCCCACTAGCCAACACACAAGAGGAGGTTGAATGAACTGAAACCAGCGCACCCCAAAACAGCAGGTTTGAGGATCTGTTGGGAATTGATTACATGAAACAGTCACCTGTGCGTCCAGTCTCAATGTTTGTAAACAAATAATTGGTCTATGCTTAACGTTGCACGCCACGGTGCGTGCCATCTGGTATCGCTAGGTTTTGGGAGTTACTTAAGGCGGTCCGCTCATGTGAGAGGCAGTTCCGCATGCGTCACCGAAGGGGGCATCGCCAAGTTAGTACGATCCCGTGGGAAAGGCGAGTTGGCGCTCCAGACCGTATGGTATGACGGAAGCATTTGAACATTGTGGGAGGCAACAGTCTGAACCACACCAGACTAGGGGTTCAGTGTCCTGCTCAAGGACACTAACACAGGGGGAGCCAGGGTTCAAACCGGGAACCTTCCCATTCCCAAGTGGCCGCTCTACCTCCTGAGCCACTGCCGACGCGTTGTGAGCTTGTAGATCTGCTGTTTTTCACGGCATGCAACTAAGAGTAAGGCTTTCGCAGCGCTAGAACCCCTTCTCTAATGCACACTGTTGTTGTTAGTTTGTCTATTAAAACACTGGTTCTCCAGTTATATTCTCCAGTTAACCCTCTGAAGGACCCCCAGGGGTCCTTCAGAGGGTACGAGGGGGTCTCCAGCAAAATGTTTAAACACTTATGCCCTAGTTCTTTATCGGCTATTTGATCTACAAGCTCGACATGTAGATCGGCTAGATCGGCAATTTTTTTTATTTATTTTTTTAGTCTTCTCTTATGGTGGTCCCTAGCACAAAATATTTTTAGATCAGGGTCTGTGGCCAAATTCATATCAATGAACCCATTAAGACCTGTGGTCGATTCTACAAATGCCTTCTAAACCAGTAGTTCTCACTCTTACAAGATGTTTAAAAATGTAAAAAGGAAAAATAGCCAACACTAGAATCTAAAATGACACACAGATGCTTTCCCGCACGGTTTTAATGAGTTAAGGGGTCTTTGACAATGAAAATGTTTGAGAACCACTGTAATAAACTATGTAATGTATATCAGAGGTCCTTTGTATGTATTTTAAACTCATTGGTGTCATTGTGTCATTGTGTTATCAGGAGTATCAGGACCAGCATTCTGAGGAGGAAGATGAATTCTGTGACAAACCGGCAGACAGAGACGACAGGCCTGTAGGGCCTCAAGACAAGAGAAAGGGTAAGCTCTTGCTCCCCCCGGTGGTTCACCGTGTAAGAGCACATTAATGAGGCTGTGTTTCTTTTCTCTCTCTCTCTCTCTCTCTCTCTCTCTCTCTCTCTCTCTCTCTCTCTCTCTCTCTCTCTCTCTCTCTCTCTCTCAAACTAAATAAAAACAATATAACCACTAAGCTATGAAGAATAAAACTATGACTAAGTATATTGAGAATTTTGTCAAGAAACTAGACAAAAATGTTAGGCAGGACTAGTGGAGAAGAGATGTAATTTTATGCTTGTTTGAGCGCAGGTGAGCTTGTAGATTGTCTGTTTTTGGCATACAGCTACGTATGGGGGTATGATAAAATGTTAAAGGTAGGGTAAGTGATTTTCTTTGGTTAAAATAAGTGTTAAATAGCTCTATATTGTGATAGTACTCATTGCTATAGAGTGTCTGATCAGTAACAGGAGTCTCCATGTCTCTCCAGCTCTTTATTAAACAGAAAATGCATTTTCGTTTCAGTTTCATTTCCAATTTTATCCAATCAGGATAGAGAACTCAGTCAGGATATAGATTAAACAAGTGAAATTGGAAGTGATGACACTAAGAAATGAGCAGGCAAAATTGGAACTGGAACACTATAAAAATGAAGCTTAAAATGGGTACTTTCTCCTGATTGGCTGAGATTTTGACACCTACCGGAAAATGTATTTTCTGTTTATTAAAGAGCTGGAGAGACGGGGAGACTCCTGTTACTGAACAAACACTCTATAGCAATGATTGCTATGACAATATAGTGCTTTAACCTTTTAACAAAATACTTTTTGTTTTAACCAAAAAATATCACTTACCCTACCTTTAACCCTGGTGTCTGTTTTTGGGGCAATTGTTTGCATATATTTTCAAATAATTTCCAAAATAGTGAAAATAGCCCATGTACAAACTCACAAGGCGCTGCAATGCGTGATGAGTTTGTTACATGGGCTACTTTGGTAGCACTTTATGATAACAATACACTATTTAGCATTAGTTATATTTTCTATATCTCATTTATAAATGCTTTATAAGGCATAGATAGTCCTGACTTTAGATGGGCTTACACAATATACTTAACTAACAACTACCTTAACACATTGGGTGCCAGAGGTTTATTAAAATATTATACTTTGAGTGCCAGGACTTTTTAAACATTTTGAACCTTTTTCAAGTAGTCACAAAATATTTTCAGTGATCACCGTCCTCACGGTGATCCCCTCATTACACACATACAGGTCTCGTACAATCGGGGGGAAAAAATTTAAAACATTCGGAAATCCATTCCATAGTTGCAGCCAGTTGAAAATAGTTAAATTAACATTGTAAAAAAAAAAAGTGCACAGGAGCCGAGATACAGGTTTTTGAAGTCATAAGTTAACCAGGAGGTGGATTGGAGTCTAAATCTTGTAGGAGTGATATTTCCTGTTGCTGTGAAGAAAAATAAATAAATAAATAAATAAATAAATAATATTTTTTTTTTTTTTTTCAAAAACCGTATATATACGGTTTTGGCACTCAACGTTAGTATGCGCAAAACCGTATATATACGGTTTTGGCACCCAATGTGTTAATAAATCACGAGTTTGAGGATGAATAAGTGTTTATAAAACGTGTATTGACAGATTTAGATGGTTAGCGAGTGTGTTGACTAATGCTTAACTAATGCTAAATAGTGTATAGTTGAAACGTTTATAACTGTGTTTACTAATGCTTAGTAATGTATAAATAATGCTTTAAAAATGATGAATTTATGATGAATTAAGTATTCCCTAGTGCTTAATAGTGTATAGTTATTATAAAGTGCTACTACTATTTTAGAGTGGATTAAGTGTTAGTATAAAGTATAAAGTTCAGATTGTCATGTCCGACTCGTTTCTTTCCATCCAGCTTCCACATACAGACAGAGTGTCATCGGTCACCCTCCTGCTGCTGGAGAGACGGACCAGAAGAAAGTCAGAACCAAGCTGATCAAGTTCCTGATGAAAAGGCCCACCATGCAGTCCCTCAAGGATAAAGGCTACATCCGAGGTCATTATTATCATTAACCTTTATTTAACCAGCAGAAACATTGAGACGTGAGTCTCTTTTCAACAAGAAATTGACAGACATAAAAAAGGACATTACAATACAAAGCACAGCCATATATGGCTGATAGACTACTGATATTACTCACATAGGTACATTAAAAGTACAAATACAAATACGCTAATTTGAGACGGGGTCTGGAGGTCGTTCCAAGACCGAGGGCCAAAGTACGATGGGCTCCTTTTTCCTGCCTCTGTACGCATGTGTTGATTTTGTTGACTAAAACTATGACGAAAAATGTCTGTCGACTACCTGGTCATCCTGGGTGCGCGCGGGTGTCACAGACCGAAAAAAGCTGATCTACAAGCTCACAACGTGTTGCAGCGTGATGCGTTGTGAGCTTGTAGATCGGCTATTTTCGCCATGCTGCCAAGAGAAAATAATTTCGATGCCATTACGGCCCGCCACCAAAAAATATTTTAGTCAACTAAATCAACTGTACATTTTGTCACACACATGCACTCACATGCACACACGCACACATGCACACACACACACATGCACACACGCACACATGCACACGCATACATGCACACATGCACGCACACGCATACACACGCGCGCATACAGATTACAGACATGCCATGCATTCTTCAAGGACCTCCATAAATAGGGACACAGACAGACAGACAGACAGACAGAGAGTTGTGAGAGTTTCGGCTTTTAGACAACCATCAGTCCAACCGAACTTCCCACCGACTGGGCACAGCACTCCCTCAGGTCCTCAGGCGATACACACACACACACGCACGCACGCACACGCACACACACACACACACACACACTCACGCATACACACGCACACGCTCACGCACACACACACACACACACACACACACACACACACACACACACAAACACACACACACACACTCGCACACACACACACACACACACACACGGAAAGCCTCCTTTAGACTTTAGACTTTATTGTCCCACAATAAAATTAAAGTAAATTATTAGTAAATAATTTTCCACAGCCACTGTACTTTCGTTTTGATAACAAAACCTACAACAGCACGCATTGAGCACACAATCAACAACAATATAACAACACACATTGAGCACACAATACAAGAACAATATAACAACACACATTGAGCACACAATACAAGAACAATATAACAACAATACAACAACAATACAGTAACAATGACAGCAGAAAAAGACCGGCATCCATTCACACTGAGGCCTGTTCAGCGACGGCTGCTGTTTAAGGTGGACATGACCTCAGGTAACTCACTGCAACCAGAGACCTTATGCACCTCAGTGTTCTGTACCAGCAGAGACCTTATATACCTCAGTGTTCTGTACCAGCAGAGACCTTATGTACCTCAGTGTTCTGTACCAACAGAGACCTTATGTACCTCAGTGTTCTGTACCAACAGAGACCTTATGTACCTCAGTGTTCTGTACCAACAGAGACCTTATGTACCTCAGTGTTCTGTACCAGCAGAGACCTTATTTATAGTCCCCAGGACTTTTTTGTGTTATCCTTTTAGCTTTAATGTCATACTGTACCACATGCTGTTTACATGCTGTGCTGTTTTTAACTTTTCTTTGTGTTCATCATGAATGTTGTGATCTCTCCCTCTAGACAACGTGTTTGGCTGTCATCTGTCCACGCTCTGCGCACAAGAGAGAACCACCGTCCCCAGCTTTGTGGAGAAATGCATCAACGCCGTGGAAACGAGAGGTAAAGTAAACTCCCACTTCTTATGTTGTCGTCTGAATTCGATCAGACCCAAGCCTGAAAATAGCAGATCTACAAGCTGCATTCATTAGAAGCTTGTAGATCTGCTATTTTTCGCACGTCACGAAGCGACATATAAATGCGGCTTTACGCTGTGCGTTAGAAACAGTGGATACCGGTGGACTGACTGTGTGTGTTGCTGGTTGTTGTGTTGTCCAGGTTTAGATATTGATGGTCTGTACAGAGTGAGTGGGAACCTGGCGGTCATCCAGAAGCTCCGCTACAAGGCTGATCACGGTAAGGACAATGACCTTTGACCTTAAAGCGGCACTATGTAACTTTCTTTTAATGAATCCATTAAAATGTTGTCCAATCTGTATGGTCGAGTATGTTAATACAATATAACTTATACAATCTGTATGATAGAGTATGTTAATACAATATAACTTATACAATCTGTATGATAGAGTATGTTAATACAATATAACTTATATAATTGGGGTGGTTGCATCTCTCACCTAGTGGTGAGAGTGGAGCAAGTGGAGCTTACTATGAAACCGTGCTCGGGTTGTGTGTCTGTGTGCAGTATTGTGTGCACAGCCTGTGTGCAGCCGCGCCCCCATGGGACTCACGCTCTCATTGGCTGCTGACAGATCTCAGAGTGCACTACAGTGTGGCTGAAATCCGCCTGCCCCTGGGTGACTAATTACACTCCTCTGAGAGAAATATAGCAGCTACAGTCAAAAAATAACACATCTAAAAAAAAGCATCTACACTAGTTCATCTATTGGGATATCTAAGAATTCCATGTCATTTGTGCATATTTCAGGCCGGATGGCAAAGTTGAAAACGCCTTAGTTTCAGGACAGTTTTAGATTTCTTCTTGCTAGCTAGCTATGCTGTAACATGGGAAGCCTTCTTGTGGCGGCCCTGTTCACACTAATTTAACTGTACCACCCACTTCCAGTGGTATAAAGTAACTAAGTACATTTACTTAAGTACTGTACTTGATTAAAATGTTGAGGTATTTGTACTTTACTTGAGTATTTCCAATTTCCAATACTTTTACTTCTACTCCGCTACATCTCAGAGGCAAATATTGTACTTTTACTCCACTACAATTATTTGAAAACTTTAGTTACTTGTTACTTTTCAGATATAAATTATGACATAATGAAACACACATTAACCACTTTAACCCTATTTTATACCTAGGCTATTTGAAAATAGCCGATCTACAAGCCCACAACGCGTCGCGATGCGACGCGTTGTGAGCTTGTAGATCTGCTATTTTCAAATATTTTGTACTTTTACTTTTGGTACTTTAAGTACATTTTGATGCCAATACTTTTGTACTTTTACTCAAGTAAATTTCTAATTCTGGACTTTTACTTGTAACGGAGTATTTTTATATTGCAGTATTGATACTTTTACTTAAGTAAAGAATTTGAGTACTTTTTCCACCACTGCCCACTTCTCTACAATTGCTCATTCCTTTCTATTCTTCTTATTGTTATTTTCGCTTCCCGCGTCTTCCTTGTGTTGTAATGTGTTGTGTTGTGTTGTAATGTGTTGTGTTGTGTTGTGTTGTAATGTGTTGTGTTGTAATGTGTTGTGTTGTGTTGTAATGTGTTGTGTTGTGTTGTAATGTGTTGTGTTGTGTTGTAATGTGTTGTGTTGTGTTGTGTTGTAATGTGTTGTGTTGTGTTGTGTTGTAATGTGTTGTGTTGTGTTGTAATGTGTTGTGTTGTGTTGTAATGTGTTGTGTTGTGTTGTAATGTGTTGTGTTGTAATGTGTTGTGTTGTGTTGTAATGTGTTGTGTTGTGTTGTAATGTGTTGTGTTGTGTTGTAATGTGTTGTGTTGTAATGTGTTGTGTTGTGTTGTGTTGTAATGTGTTGTGTTGTGTTGTAATGTGTTGTGTTGTGTTGTAATGTGTTGTGTTGTGTTGTAATGTGTTGTGTTGTGTTGTAATGTGTTGTGTTGTGTTGTAATGTGTTGTGTTGTGTTGTAATGTGTTGTGTTGTGTTGTAATGTGTTGTGTTGTGTTGTAATGTGTTGTGTTGTGTTGTAATGTGTTGTGTTGTGTTGTAATGTGTTGTGTTGTGTTGTAATGTGTTGTGTTGTGTTGTAATGTGTTGTGTTGTGTTGTAATGTGTTGTGTTGTGTTGTAATGTGTTGTGTTGTGTTGTAATGTGTTGTGTTGTGTTGTAATGTGTTGTGTTGTGTTGTAATGTGTTGTGTTGTGTTGTGTTGACATTGTGTTGAACAGAGGAGCTGGACCTGGAGGACGGCCAGTGGGACGATGTTCACGTCATCACTGGAGCTCTGAAGCTGTTCTTCAGAGAGCTGCCTGAGCCTCTGTTCCCGTACAACCACTTCAACGACTTCATCACAGCCATCAGTGAGTGATGCCGAGACCACCACACTCATGGATTAACCCATTAAGACCTGAGGCCGCATCTAAAAAAAATCTAAATCCAAACAATTTTTCGGAAAAAAATATTAAAAAATAATTTTCACGATTTTTCAAAAATAGCAGATCTACAAGCTCATAGCGCGGCACTCGGTGCCGCGCTATGAGCTTGTATATCTGCTATTTTTGAATAGCCAAATAAATCTAAAGTGACACAGGTCTCAATGGGTTAAAGGAGTTCACCCAAAAAATTACTTATTTTCTGTCTATTACACAATCCATGAAGCCTTGAATTCATGGAGATTTTACTTTTACTTTCACTTCTTTCAACACTTTCAAGATTCATTTATTTGTTTTATGTTCAAAAATAGCAGATGTATAAGCTCGAGCTTGTACATCTGCTATTTTTGAGAACCACTGTTCTAAAGTTGCTACAGTATATACAGGTATATACACAGGTACTGTATATAGCTAAAATCTATGCTTTTTCCCCGGTTATTGTCAGTATGTACATGATGAGGGTTGAATGTTTAATACCTGGTCTTATACGAACCCAGGACTACAATACTAAAGTGTGTTAATGCTTGTCTCCTGGTCTTATAGGAACTAAAGTGTGTTAATGCTTGTCTCCTGGTCTAATAGGAACTAAAGTGTGTTAATGCTTGTCTCCTGGTCTAATAGGAACTAAAGTGTGTTAATGCTTGTCTCCTGGTCTTATAGGAACTCAGGACTACAATACTAAAGTGTCTTACTTTCATCAACTGGTCCGGTCTCTGCCTCCACCAAATTTCCATACCATGGAGCTCCTGTTTGGACATCTACGCAAGTATGTGTGTCTGTGTTATGACACCAGTTTGTGCTTGTTCTTACTGCTGTGAAACGTCATGATAAGTATACTTAACTTTATTTATATAGTACTTTTCAAACATTGGAGTGCAAGCTGTACTGTACAGATTAAAAACAAACAAAAAACATCAGCAAAGTGCTGTACAACACGTTGCAAAATAATATATAACAACAGAGCAATACAGTAAAAACTAAAACATAATTGTTCAATATAATTCAATCATCTTAGAAAAGATACTAATTACAAGCTAGATTGAAGGGATGTGTTTTCAACTGCCATTTAAAAATACAGTAATTTGTTGTTGGTGGTTGAAGTTTATGTGAAGCAATGTTGACCAGCACAGAGTAAGTTTGTACCTTTGGAAAACAAGCTAGTCAGAAACGTACCTACGTATATACTGTAGTATGCTCCTCAAAAAAGTCTTATTTCCCTGAACCGGTTATTTTCCAAAGGTTGCAATCATTCAAAGATTATGTTTTTTCAATCCATACACTTGGCTCTCATTGACTTCAATGCGTTCTATTGAAAGTTTGAGTCCAGTTTGCCTCCCAGTGCCAATTAGGGCGGATTCAGACTATGGTCCCGGGTGCGCACCCCGGACCACTTGTGATAGTGTGAACGTTGCGTACCGTTCCCCCGGAACGGGTCACCGTTCCGTACCCGGTACCGCCCGGGGAGGTAGTCTCGGGTCGGATTGCTGCGCACTCGGGTACGGAACAAATAACTCCATAAATAAATGTAAACAAAAGTTTAAGAAGTATTGAAAATTGCAGATCTACAAGCTCACAACGTGGCGCAAAGCGACGCGTTGTCAGCTTGTAGATCTGCTATTTTTCACCAGTTAGGGTCCCGGGCAAACGTCTTAAGTTCTCTTTTGGGTCTAAAAGGTTTGGGAACCACACTGACCCCCACAGGGTTATTGAATGTGGAGAAGATAAACATAATGACAGCTGTAGAACTCATACAGTATCTCCTCTCTTCTCTGTTTTCAGGGTTATCGAGTGTGGAGAAGACAACCGCATGACGGTGCAGAACGTGGCCATCGTGTTCGGCCCCACTCTGCTCCGTCCGGAGATGGAGTCGGCCAACATCACCATGCACATGGTGTTCCAGAACCAGATCGTGGAGTTCGTCCTCAACGAATACGAGCACATCTTCCATTCCAGCTGAACACGTCTTAACCCATTAAGACCTGAGGCGATTCTTTAAAAAAAATCTAAATCCTAACAGTTTTTTGAAAAAACAATTTAAAAAAAATGTTCACGATTTTTCAAAAATAGCAGATCTACAAGCTCGTAGCGCGGCACTCGGTGCCGCGCTATGAGCTTGTATATCTGCTATTTTTGAATAGCCTAAAGAAATCTAAAAGTGACACAGATGCGTCACAGGTATCAATGGGTTAAAACTCCTCTGTAAAAAAGAAAAGAAAATGACGTGTCTTTCAGACGGTCAGATAAGACGACCTGCTTCATAGAGCTTCTCATGCACTTTCAACAGCCTCAGAGTGGATAAACACCTGTTACAAATACACATGAGCCAATTATTTTTATTTCCCCCCCACAATATTTTATCCAGTTAAACCCTATGTGTTTTAGTTGTGCGTCAAATAGCGAAAAGCAGACGATCTACTAGCTCATTGCGATGTGTTGTTTTGACCTTGTAGATCTGCTATTTTCACCGAATGTAAATGATAAATGGTGCATTTATATATAGCGCGTTGATCCAATTAAAGCGCTTTACAATCAATGTGCATTACATTGACCCAGTCACGCACCGACGGACGGCGGAGGAAACCATGCGAGGCACCAACCTGCTCGTCGGGAGCAGTTAGCGGTTCAGTGTCTTGCTCAAGGACACTTCGACAGTAACACAGGGGGAGCCGGGGATCGAACCAGCGGAACCGTCCGATTCCCAAGCGGCCCAAGCCCTTACCTCCTGAGCCACTGCTGTGCCGCTCTCTTTTATTTTGGCGAAATGTGCGCCTATTTTCTCCGAATGTTCACCTATTCTGACTCGGAATAAGTACGCTATAGGGTTCATGTGGTTAGAACATGTTTTAATCATTTGTAAAAGCACATTATTAGACGTATATGTGGCAGTATTGTGGTGATTGGAAACCAAGTCACCTTTGGGTTTCTGTCTTCTGAATTAGAAAGTGTAGTGGAGAAATAACTAGCTCTGATTCTTCTTGCTCCTTTAAAGCCATTTAGACCAGGAACTCATCTGTGTCATTTTTACATTTCTTTGGCTATTAAAAAAATAGCAGATCTATAAAGCGCGGCACCGAGTGCCGCATGAGCTTGTAGATCTGCTATTTTTTTTTTAATCGTGAACATTTTTGCAAATCTTTGAATATATATGTTTTTTAAAGCGAACATTTTTAACTGAAATCTTTGCTTCTGGGGGGATTCTACAAATGCCTTCTGTCTTTTCATGTCAAGGACCCCCCAAAATTATATGTATTTGTCCGCCGACCCCCATCTCAAAATATGTAGTTCCAGGGACCCCCCAGAAGCAAGGATTTGAGTTACAAATGTTCGCTTTAAAAATATATATGTATTCAAAGATTTGCACAAAATATTCACGATTTTTCAAAAATAGCAGATATACAAGCTCATAGAGCTTGTATATCTGCTATTTTTGAATAGCCAAAGTATAAAATATGGATAAAAAATATGGATAAAGTGGTTACAAAGATGCATTCCCGGATTGAAGGGTTAAGAATTAATAATTTTCTGTCTGACCAGCTGTATGCTGCAGAATTCACCTTTTAGCATTATTTGTAATGTTTTGTTTTTGTTTTATCGTTTGACTACAATGATTGTAGCGTATAACACCCCCCCAAGTCTGGAAGACCTGGAATGACCCTTTTAATGAGTTTGTTTTTTTCACACACGATCAAACAAAATGTTTATTTTAGACGATTTGGAAGATTGCTTTTTTTTAATGTTGGCTCAGATTTTTATGTTGTACAATTTTCATGTGTATCATGGATGGCAATAACTCAGAGAAACTATGCTAATTTCTCACTTTTCACTTTTACCTGTTGTTTGTCTGTCAATGTAATATAGATGTTTATAAAAGAAATATTAATACAAAGAGCTTGTTATGAATTTCTCATTGATATATATAGGATATTCCCGCCACTAGGCTGTCAGATGACACAAAATTATTCAGTTCTGCTGTACTTGAATAATCCATAGAGGCTTTATTCTGTATTAACACCATAGAATGATCATCTCTAGCAATACATTTTAAAATAATAGTTGGCTAAAGCTATTGGCCAGTGAGAATTCTGGTAATAATGAAACAAGAAAAGATCTTACAAGAGATTATTATGTGTCTTGTAAATAGAGATAGCATATTTATGCTGTACATTTGCTGGAAATGCACATTTTCCTTTTAATAAAAGTAACTTTGTTTAAAAAAAAAAGAAAGAAAATACAACTGATTTCTCTGTTGAAAATAACACACGTCCTAGTTTTTGTTGTCAAAGTGTATATTGATCTGTGGAAGGGACTCTTTGCTTTTCTTCAGTGTTTCTGTCCACTTCCAGTGGTGGAAAAAGTACTCAATTGTTTTACTTAAGTAAAAGTATCAATACTGCAGTGTAGAAGTACTCGGTTACAAGTAAAAGTCTGAAATTAAAAATGTACTTGAGTAAAAGTACAAAAGTATTGGTATCAGAATGTACTTAAAGTACCAAAAGTAAAAGTACTAAAATGTTTGAGCTTGTAGATCGGCTATTTTCAAATAGCCTAGGTATAAAATAGGGTTAAAGTGGTTGATGTATGTTTTATAATGTAATAATTTATATCTGCAAAGTAACTAGTAACTAAAGTTTTCAAATAATTGTAGTGGAGTTAAAAGTACAATATTTGCCTCTGAGATGTAGTGGAGTAGAAGTAAAAGTATTGGAAATGGGAAATACTCAAGTAAAGTACAAATACCTTATAATTGTACTTAAGTACAGTACTTAAGCAAATGTACTTAGTTACTTTCCACCACTGTCCACTTCACAGGTGATTGTTTCACCCCAGCTTGAACTGTTTACAATGATGGACAGTAACTAAGTAGGCCTACAGCTTGGATACAACATTGTAGATCAGCTTTTTTTGTATTATTACTATTATTAATTTGGGGGTCCTTGACATGGAAAAGTTTGAGAACCACTGAGTTGTGTAGTACAGCCAACTACACAACTCTACACCTTATATATAAAGAGTTGTGTAGTTGAATTGAATTTACACTGTATATTCAATTCCAGAGCCATATAGAGAAAATCATGTCATTACCACCCAGTCACTGGATTGTGACAACAATACAACACAATATGAAAGTTGTGTGTCAGTGAATATAATGTATTATTCATTTATATTGTATATACTATATTATTTGACAGCCAGTTAACATGAAGATGGATGCATATTATTTGTATACACTTGTGTCAACAAACAAACAAACAAACAAACAAAAAACTAACTAACTAAATTAAAACAGAACATATTCATTAATAGAAGTTCTAATATAGATCAACTAGTTTATTCACATCCATTCATAAAGTCTCTTTCCACCACCAGTACATTGATTTATCCACTGTCGTATGACGGCGTCGCGCGACTAAAATAGCAGATCTACAAGCCCACAACGCAGTGTGGTTCATCATTACCCTCCACACTTGAGTTACGTTGTGATGCAAAATGCATTAAAAGTGGATGATGGCGCCCTCTGGTGGTCGATCTACCGAGTCTATGTAATATAAAGCGTTGGCTTTATTTATTGTTAGCGTTATTTTAGCTTCATAATAACTTGGGTTTGTATTCTTGTAGTACAAGACTGGTGATTATTTAACACAACTGTTGGATTTATTGAAACAAATAACAGTTTTATAATAAATGCAGAACGTTTTTACTTCATTTTAGGAGCTAGCAGGCTACCGGATGTAAACACGATGAGTCAAGTCAAATGTTCTGTTAAAAGCGAGCAGTCCTCCAGCCACGTCCGGTGAAGGGTTCTCAAAATAAAATCCTACTCTGCGCGTCAATTTTTTAGAGCACGATTTTATTTTGAAAACCCTCCGCCGGAAGTGACTGGAGGACTGCTCGCTTTTAACAGAACATTTGACTTGACTCATTGTGTTTACATCCGGTAGCCTGTTAGCCTGCTAGCTTCTAAAATGAAGTAAAAACGTCCTGCATTTATTATAAACCTGTTCTTTATTTAACAGTTGTGTTAAATAATCGCCAATATTGTATTACAAGAATAGTAACCCAAGTTATTATGAAGCTAAAATAACGCTCACAATAAATAAAGCCAACGCTTTATATTATATAGACTTGGTAGATCAACCGCCAGAGGGCGCCATCGTCCACTTTATAATGCATTTTGCATCACAACGCCACTCAAAGCACAGAGTGTGGGAAGGTAATGATGAACCACAGGAGGGCGACACTGAGCCGTGGTCCTTTTCTGAGTGTCGAAGAAGAGAAACCAGGAAGCGGGCTTTCTGGTGAAAACAATAGCAGATGTACAAGGCCACAACGCGTCGCATCCTCCACGCGTTGTGGGCTTGTAGATCTGCTATTTTAGGCGCGCGACGCCGTCATACGACAGCGGATAAATCAATGTACTGGTGGTGGAAAGTGACTTCATGAATGGATGTGAATAAACTAGTTGTTCTATATTAGAACTTCTATTAATGAATATTAATTAATATGTTCTGTGTTTTCATTTAGTTAGTTAGTTAGTTAGTTAGTTAGTAAGTTAGTAAGTTAGTTAGTTAGTTAGTTAGTAAATGAGTAAGTTAGTTAGTTAGTTAGTTAGTTAGTTAGTTAGTTTGTTTGTTGACACAAGTGTATTAAAATAATATGCATAACTGGCTGTCACCAGTTAATATATTAATTATAGTAAATATACAGTATAAATGCACAATACATTATATTCACTGACACACAACTTTCAATTATAACATAAAAAAGCTCAGGGGACTTTTTTCCATTGTGGTCCTATTCAATTCAACAATATAATACAATAACACAATAATACATGTCTTCAACAAACAGTTCTGCTCTGTGGAAAACCACTGCTCTTACAAATACAACCGCCTGAACACGTGTGTGATTTGAATAAAATATATAGAATTGAATTGAATGGACCATGCTGCATTGATGCATGTATACAGTCAGTATACAGTGAATAGAATGGACCATGCTGCATTGATGCATGTATACAGTCAGTATACAGTGAATAGAATGGACCATGCTGCATTGATGCATGTATACAGTCAGTATACAGTGAATAGAATGGACCATGCTGCATTGATGCATGTATACAGTCAGTATATAGTGAATAGAATGGACCATGCTGCATTGATGCATGTATACAGTCAGTATACAGTGAATAGAATGGAACATGTTGCATTGATGCATGTATACAGTCAGTATACAGTGAATAGAATGGACCATGCTGCATTGATGCATGTATACAGTCAGTATACAGTGAATAGAATGGACCATGCTGCATTGATGCATGTATACAGTCAGTATACAGTGAATAGAATGGACCATGTTGCATTGATGCATGTATACAGTCAGTATACAGTGAATAGAATGGACCATGCTGCATTGATGCATGTATACAGTCAGTAAGTATACAGTGAATAGAATGGACCATGCTGCATTGATACATGTATACAGCCAGTATACAGTGAATAGAATGGACCATGCTGCATTGATACATGTATACAGCCAGTATACAGTGAATAGAATGGACCATGCTGCATTGATGCATGTATACAATCAGTATACAGTGAATAGAATGGTCCATGTTGCATAGCTGAATCTGGGCAGCAATCTGCTGGGTGAAGCTGAAAACTGAATTCCCCCCACGGGATCAAATAGGTCACATTTTTAGGTTGTTCAGACTAACATGTATCTTTACTGGTGATGTTTGATAAAAGAATAACCCTGATTGGCTGCTGAGTGAACGAGGATGTGAAATTAAAGTTTGGGGAATGGAAACCTGAACCTGAACTTACCACTGAAGCTTCTTACTGGAAACTAACACACACACACACACACACACACACACACACACACACACACACACACACACACACACACACACACACACACACACACACACACACACACACACACACACATCTCTGAGGTTTCACAGCAGTTGACACTGATACTGCTGACTGTTGCTGAACTGAATATGTGACGCATAAATCTGATGATTTGTACATTTGTCATGCTGACTGCTTATTCATTTGTATTATAGCTGGCTTTTCAATTCCTATTCCTTTTGATTTTGTGTTGCATGTTTGCTTTTCTTTATTATTTCATTTGAGTTGCAGTGTTTTGAAGCCAGTCTATGGTAGCAGTGTCAGCAGTTCAGCATGGAGGACTCCCATTGGATAAGTGAGTGGAACAGGTGCAGGGCATGAGCTAATTAGGAAGGCTCTCCCTATTTAAGGGCTACTGTTGACGAGAGAGGCAGTTTTGCCCGGGCCACGGAACAGCACAGACCTTCAAGGACAGAGGAGGAAGGACCTGGACTCACACGGAAACCAACCCCCCCCCCCCTCTAGATTGGAAAGGGATGTAGATTTATTCTGCTTTGATTGGATTTTAGACATTGGAACCCCTGGCATTTAATGACAGCATCTTACAGTTTTAAATGGCTTTTAACACTGGACTGCTCTGAAAGACCCCTTTCCCCATTGAACATTGGATTTGTGCTTTCCCCTCCCACTGCTCTGCTTTTATCAGTTTTTAGGTCGAATAAAAGAACATTGACTTTGGACTTCTTGCCTCACTGTGTGGTTTTGTGTGGTGTTTCCCCATATATGGTCACTGTTTAGAACCCAAGCCTTTGGCTTCTTTTATTCACACTATTGTGTAACACATTCATAAACTCACTGACAATTACATCAAACCAGTGTGAGTGCTTTGTTCTAACAAGACATGTAGTGGTGTCTGAAAGTTTATGAACCCTTTAGAATGTTCTGTTTCTGCTTAAAATGTGAAATAAAACAGCAAGTAGATAAAGAGAACCCAGTTAAACAAATGACACAAAGAATATTAAACATTACCAGTGGTGGGAAAAGTACTCAAATGTTTTATTTAAGTACAAGTATCAATACTGCAATGTAGAAGTACTCTGTTACAAGTAAAAGTCCGGAATAAAAAATGTACCAAAAGTACTAAAATGTTTGAAAATAGCAGATCTACAAACTCACAACGATGTGACGCGTTGTGAGCTTGTAGATCGGCTATTTTCAAATAACGTAGGTGTAAAATAGGGGTGAAGTGGTTAATGTATGTTTTATAATGTAATAATTTATATCTGAAAAGTAACTAACAAAAGTTTTCATAAATTGTAGTGGAGTAAAAGTACAATATTTGCCTCTGGGATGTAGTGGAGTAGAAGTAAAAGTATAGTCAATTGGAAATAGTCTCGGAAAGTAAAAGTACCTAAAAATACAGTACTTGAGTAAATGTACTTAGTTATTTTACACCACTGAACATTACCATGATCATCTATTTTTCATGGAAACTTGTCACGATAAGGCTCAGGGACAGGTAAGGACCCATAATGCAGGAACAAACAGGAAACCAAGTGACGAAATGGAACCAAACTTTACTTAAATAAACAAGAAACATAAGTACACCTTCACAGAGTGAACAACAAATCACTTGAACTCCTGTGTAGACGTTACAATACATCTACCTTGACCCTTGACCTTGAATGAGTGTCTGTGAGTTGGAGGTCTGAAGTGAAACTCTGTGCTTCTTAAAAATGTAAACATACACTCACCTGACCGACCACCGAACGACCGTCTGAACGACCACCGACAGATTATTATCTATATTTCAGGGGTCTTCAATGTTTTTCAGGCCAAGGACCCCTTAGCTGAGAGAGAGAGATGAAGCAGGGACCCCCACTACATATTGTATAACATTGTGTTGCAGATTAAACTTTTTTTCATAAATAGCTGGATTCATGTTGTGTGTAAACATTTTTATTTGCAGATAGTTAACCTTTAAACCCTCAATATTTAGTGAACTTGACAGTTGGCTCTGTACTTGTTTCCCTCTACACCGACTCCCCCCGCACTGCGAGGCGTTGTGAGCTTGTAGATCTGCTATTTTTGCCTAATGTTCCCCATCATACAAAGATTTGGCGGACCCCCTGTAGTAACTCTGAGGACCCCCTAGGGGTCACGGACCCCCTGTTGAAGACCCCTGATCTTGTGTATATTGTATTGTTGTTGCTGCTCAGTCTTGTGGACATCAATATCAATATTTAACTGCTTTGAGGGACAAACAGACAAAACATAACCACGCCGTCGGGCTACATTGTAACCTAGGTGCCCGGACCGCTACGCCAGTGATCCGGGCCTTGTATTTACATTTTAAATACAGTTTAAATAGTGACAAATGGTCTGAAACACATTGTT
>NC_137617.1:48763473-48953473 GCF_963280865.1 Gymnoscopelus braueri | reverse complement strand
TGAAGAAAGATGGAACCTTCATCCAGTTCTCCAGAGTGAAGTTCACACCAGAGCAGGGAGACATCTACAGCTGTACAGTCAACCACCAATCACTGCCTGGACCTGAGACCATGATGTGGGGTAAGATCTTTAGGATTATAAATACAAAGAATAAAACTAACAGACCAAATGGCACCAAATGTCTTGTCGAGAGAGAGAGGTGTTAAAATGGAGTATGAAATTACAAACATGTTTGAAAGTGAAATATCCCCTTAATGCTACAGTTCTACTCAAACAATGTTGCTATAATGGACCAACAGTTTTACACTGCAACATATTATACACACATCATCCCTACAATGTCTCATTCTAGCTGTGTGTGTGTGTGTGTGTGTGTGTGTGTGTGTGTGTGTGTGTGTGTGTGTGTGTGTGTGTGTGTGTGTGTGTGTGTGTGTGTGTGTGTGTGTGTGTGTGTGTGTGTGTGTGTGTGTGTGTGTGTGTGTGTGTGTGTGTGTTTCTCTCCAGATGTGGACCATCACATTCCAGCTCAGCCCGGTGTGGGTCCAGATGTGTTCTGTGGGGTGGGGCTGACCCTGGGTCTGCTGGGGGTTGCCATGGGAACCTTCTTCCTCATCAAAGGAAATTGAATGCAACTAAAATGATTATGCTCATGTTATAAATAATGTAACTTTCCTCTTCTGCCCCGGATTTGAACCCGGTTTCCTGTGCAAGTGCTGACATTTTTACCTTTCAAGCTAATAGAGCCGGCGTGCTTGCTCAGGGGATAAATTGAATCTTGACCATCAGGTCTAAATACGTGTCAGATCCTGTGTCTAGGTGACATGACCTTTGACATGATCTAAATGTCTCAATAGAAGAACAGGGAGACCAAATACAACCACCCCAATTATATAAGTTACATAGTATTAACATACTCTACCATACAGATTGTATAAGTTATATAGTATTAACATACTCTACCATACAGATTGTATCAATTATATTGTTTTAACATACTCTACCATACAGATTGGGGGATATTAGTATTAACATACTCTACCATACAGATGCATTGTCTATTTCTCGCTTCAAATGTTTAGCTGTAAATGACATGGTGTGTTTTAATGGCTGTCATGTTGGATACAGCACACAATTCAAGCAGTGCAGCAGGTGCTCTGAGGTCTGTTATTGAGCTAATCTGTCATTATTTAGAAATAACACAGCTGTGTAATAAATTGTATTACTTACTCTACCATACAGATTGGACAAACTTACATTTTATTCATAAAAAAAAAGTTACATTGTTCCGCTTTAACATCATCTTCAGAGTGTGTCCTTGTCTGGACACATACTGTTCAAATTTTCATTAACTAACAGGTCTGTAGGATACGATTGATCTTAAATTTTGCCATCACAATTAAAATCAAAATGTGTTGTGTGATTGGGTGAGGTTATAAACAACATTTAGTAAATCTGTTTATGAATCAATGATTTGAAGAAATGTACTTAAAAAAACATTCAATGACTTAAATAAAATGTACTGCATCCCCTTTGTCTTTGTGACATGAGATGAGATAACATCAGATATTAATTATAAGATGAGAAGAGATATGATATTAATCAGATAAATGATCTTTACTTTTTATAGAAACTTTATCTAAATCAGATTGACATGTATGGATGGACCCAAACATCCATCTGTTTACTACCGCTTATCTGGAATCCAGTGGTGAATGATGTAGAGATTTGGTGTAGAGGATAATAATAATGATAATAATAATAGTAACAATACTTTCCTAATAAGAAAGGTGGAAGAAGTACTCTTTTTACTTATTTTGGTTTTAACTTACAGTATGTAAAAGTAACAATATAGAGACATACTCTGTTACAAGTAAAATTCCTGCAATCAAACTTTTACTGGAGTAAAATGACAATATAGTAAATAGAAAATATAATATAAAGCATATTCGCTTCTTTCCATTACAAATCAACTGTTAATCTGCTGTTATTTTGGTTTGATGTCTGCCTGGTAACAAGTGATGAGAGTGAATCCTATTTTTTCATTGGTTGTTGTAGAGTAGAGACTACTAAAAAAGTGAGAAAGTGTTCAGTTACATCAGAACGTCAACTCATCAACACTTCAACTAAACTCTGAAACATCTCAACTCATCATGACTTCTAAGCTGTGGCTCTGTGTTTCACTGTGTTTCTTCTGTTTACACGGAGCAGGTAAACTATATTTAATCACTTAATAATTCACACATTATTCACACCTCTCTATAATATCTCTGTGTTGATATTATAGAGATAATAATATTGATGACATTTTAATTTTCTGTTTACAGATGGATTTCCATACTATACTCCTAGCCGCTGTGTGTTTAACTCCACTGACCTGAAGGACATACAGTACATAATCTCAATGAATTTCTATAACCGAGAGATCATGAGGTGGGACAGCAGGGTGGGTCAGTTTGTTGGCTACACTGATTTTGGTGTGAAGCAGGCAGAGCGCAGGAACAAAGATCCTGGACAGATAGCTTTAAGGAAATCACTGCTAGAGGCCTGCAAACGCACCGCTGAGATGGACTACCCCGGTGTTCTGGAGAAGACAGGTGAGCTGATCTCAGACCAGCACTAAACACTCAATCACCTCATAAACTATAACATGACATCATTATAAATAAACAATATTCAGAGATTCATGCTGTTAACATGATTATAAAACATTGATCCATGTAAGAAAAGGTTTCAATGATTTGTACAAATGACTATGATGATGTGAAGGTTGAACAAGTAGTTTTCAGTTCTGATCTGAGAAATACTAGTCTAGTCTAATTATAAATTAAATTAATTAAATGATTATTAATTAATTATTATTATTATTTTACGATTACGATTATTATTATTATTATTATTATTATTATTATTATTATTATTATTATTATTATTATTACCCTTATTATTATTATCATTATTATTTATTTCTTGTTGTTCCAGTGATTCCCAAAGTGAGACTGGCCTCAGAGACGCCCCCTGGTGGTGGTAAACACACTCACATGCTGAGGTGCAGCTCCTACAGCTTCTATCCTAAACAGATCCTGGTGACCTGGCTGAGAGGTGAAGAACCTATCACCTCTGATGTGTCCTCTACTGATGAGCTGCGGCAAGGAAACTGGTACTACCAGTACCACGCCTACCTGGAGTACACACCCAGGTACACACCTAATAGAATTAAAGTGAAAATGGGCCTGTGCACAAAATCACCATGGCCCCCCCAGCCAGCCACAACGACATGACAGCAGACAGTTTGTTTTAATTGAGGACAAAACAACAGACTGTGTGCAGATTGTGTTCAGTAGTTCTGAGCACAAGTCTAGGCTCTACTGTAAGTTAACCAGATGAGATAATTAGACTCACCTGCTGCCTAGTAGCGGCGGGCTAAAGAGAGAACTCACTTCCAAAGTGTCTACATTGTGTAAGTCACAAGCATCGTCAATATGAAGTTTTGCCAAATTCTTGCGTTTAATCCAGGTCCGTTGTTTTGCTTGTCAAATGGCTTTAATAGAATTAATTAGATTACAATTATTTTACACAATTGGAAACATGTAATGTCATTAGACAACACAGGTTTTATTTTGACATCTGCTTAGTGGAAGTAGATGAAATGGACCGAGGGGTTTCCGACTGAATAATCATCAAAAGGTTGATTTTCAGGTGGCAGTGCCCCTTGGCTCCAGGGCCCCCTTAGCTCCAGGGCCCCTGTGCTCGTGCGCAATGTGCACAAGCCATAATCCGTCCCTGCCTAATAGACATCATATAAGAACCCATTCAAGTATGTGACAATGTATAAAGTCACCGTACCAACTGTGTGTGTGTGTGTGTGTGTGTGTGTGTGTGTGTGTGTGTGTGTGTGTGTGTGTGTGTGTGTGTGTGTGTGTGTGTGTGTGTGTGTGTGTGTGTGTCACAGATCAGGAGAGAAGATCTCATGCATGGTGGAACATCCAGGCCTGACTGAACCTCTGATTGTGGACTGGGGTTAGTTACTCTACTACTGTAATCTATTACTGTAATCTATTACTGTCATCATGACTGAACCTCTAATTGTGGACTAGCCTTAGTTACTCTACTACTGTAATCTATTACTGTAATCCATTACTGTCATCATGACTGAACCTATAATGGTGGAGACTACAGAACACAGTGAATATAGAGCTACAAGACCTATAAACACTACATACAGAACACAGTGAATATAGAGCTACAAGACCTATAGACACTACATAAAGAACACAGTGAATATAGAGTTACAAGACCTATAGACACTACATACAGAACATAGTGAACACAGAGCTACAAGACCTACAGTATGTTGCTATATCAGTGGTTCTCAAACCCTTCCATGCCAAGGACCCCCAAAATGATAGATATGTATTTGGCAGCGGACCCCCATTTCAAAATATGTTGTTCCAGGGACCCCCAAGAAGCAAAGATCTGATTTACAAATGTTCGCTTTAAAATATATATATATTCAAAGATTTCCACACATTTTCCAGATTTTTCTAAAATAGCAGATCTACAAGCTCATAGCGCGGCAGAGCTTGTAGATCTGCTATTTTTGAATAGCCAAAGTATTAAAGTGGTTACAATTATTGTGATGCTATATTAACACATTTTGCTGGGGACCCCCTGGAACCCCCCTACGGACCCCTAGGGGTCCCCAGACCCCACTTTGAGAACCAATGACTTAAAGTAAACAGGGAGCAGAAAAAGGTAATAAATGTTAAAAAGCTGACCATACAGAGACTGAGGAGAACCCTGACACATCTACTGTTACTGTTACTCAGCTGTCATAATATAATATGATATAATAAATATGATTTAATATAATGTGTTTTATCAGATGACTCCATGCCAGAGTCAGTGAAGAACAAGCTGGCCATCGGAGCATCAGGTCTGGTTCTGGGTCTGGTCTTGTTCCTGACTGGATTCAGCTGCAACCAGTGGAAGAAAAGAGGTGATTTAACTGTTTAATTATTACTAATTAATATGTTTAATGAATGATCTAGTACCAGTGGAAGAAACAAGTTAAACGTATAGCAAGTCTGTGTTACCAGCCTCTGTGTGGTTTGGTTCTCTCGCTCTCTTTTTTTCCCCACAGAAGCATTCATTGCATACATATCTCCAACATACAGTCATTGAATTACTTCATATAGATCTATCACAGGCTGATCATACATCCTCATGAGTTCTAGAGAACCCAGCCTTTGGTATAATAAGTACCATGTAGAACTGGACACTGAGTAAGAGAATGTCTCGCAGACACAGAAGACCCATGAACACACTTCAAAACCTCCTCTGAGATCTCTTCCCCCAGATTTATTAAATTGATTCAGTTGATCAGATTGAGGTGTATCAGTCACACCCAGCTCAGAGACCAGTTAGTTTGGACTCAGGCCAGGTGTGACTTTCTAAATAATCACCGTCTGTCTGTCTGTCTGTCTGTCTGTCTGTCTGTCTGTCTGTCTGTCTGTCTGTCTGTCTGTCTGTCTGTCTGTTCTTCTATCAGGTCGTGTTCTGGTGCCGACAGCCAACTGAAGGTGAGAAACTACATTTTGACACAAACACACACTTATGTTTTTCTCTACAGTTAAAGTCTAATTCTTATTCGTTAAAATACTTCCTACAGTTAATAAAGTCTAATCCTTATTGGTTGTTTATTGTCTTTGAACAGAATGGTTGTAACTGGATGTTTGTGTCTTCCGAGATGATGCCCCCTGGTGGAGAAGGAGGAAACACTCAGCTTTCAATCAGCTTTTAAATGCTAAATATAAGTTACAGCAGCACAGTGATGACATCATCAACCTTTTAAATACACATAACACAAGGAAGATAAATGAAGGAAAGGACACGCTGGACGCCCGGTATGCGCCATGACACTCACGGGTGAAAAAACTCCCACCGGAAGTTCAGTGAAATAACATTGGAGTCAATGAGAGCCGGCTGGACCAGCTCATGAACAAACACTATTTCTGAACGATTGTGACCTTTGTCATATAATGGGTTCAGGAATATAAAAGAATACATTTATCACAAGTTGTTTTATAATCACTTGTTTATTTTTCTTTTATTTTCCTGAGTATTTTATAAAGGTCTCAATGGTTCATAAACAGTGATTATTTATAAGCTGGTCCACCTGGCCCTCATTGACTCCAATGTATTCCATCCACCTCCCGGCTGCACTTTGCCTCCCAGTGAGACCAATCTGACGGCTGGAGTTGCTGGATAGAGAAAATGACGTCGGTGTCCTTTCCTTCATTTATCTTCCTTGACATAACAGCAGCACAGTGATGACATCAATGTTACTGTAGTGGTTCTCAAAGTGTGGTCCAGGGACCCTCTGGGTTACTTGAGGGGGTTCCAAGGTTCCATTTGTACACTCTCACAGTTACAGAACTGTAAGGGTCCATTTGGAACCCCCTCAAGTAACCCAGTGGGTCCCTGGACCTCACTTTCATCATCATCATCATCATCATCATCATCATAACCTTTATTTCAACTCGGAAAACAGTTGAGAGGCAGGCCCTCATTTTCAATGTAGCCAAGATACAACACAATAATATCAACAGGGATATATACATCAATATTAAATATATTATATATATAATCAGAAGACAGACAATACTCAAAATAGTATTAATTATAAAACTGCTGCCTTGCCTATAGGCTCTGTATGAGCAAATGGAACCTTGAGTGTCAGGAAGTCACTGGAGCAGGTCTGGTAGGGACTAGGGTTCTGATCCAACATAGAGCGGGTCTGGTAGGGACTAGGGTTCTGATCCAACATAGAGCGGGTCTGGTAGGGACTAGGGTTCTGATCCAACATAGAGCGGGTCTGGTAGGGACTAGGGTTCTGATCCAACATAGAGCGGGGCTGGTAGGGACTAGGGTTCTGATCCAACATAGCACAGGTCTGGTAGGGACTAGGGTTCTGTAGCACAGATATAAGGGAGGAGCATTCTTGAGATGGCTTTAAAAATAAACAGATACCAGTGCTTATCATGCCTCTCAGAGAGAGAGGATAAGCCTGCATGCGTTCCCATAGAGTGTACAGTGATGGTGGTTTGAGAACCATTACTATTATATGTTAATACAGTGTGTGTGATTGAATTTGTGTTTTATAAAAAGTTATACCTTTATATCTACCGTATATTCTGTAGATGACTGCATCTTATTACCATATTTACTGTAGATGAGTGCATCTTATTACCGTATTTACTATAGATGAGTGCATGTCATTTTTGTATCAGTTTTTATCAATGAAGCCCTGATTAAGACCTTAGTGGTCGGCTATTGTAATGATTTAACAAGGATAATAAAGGCTTTTATCGGTTTGGAGTTCCTGGAGAGCTTTGTTCCCTGTCCTGTTTGTTTAACAGTTTTAACTTCTTCTTTATTTATGAATGAACTGAGTCCAAGATGCCACAGTCCTGTCAGAGTGGTGTCTCTGTATACATACATGTTGTCCATTGTCACTAGTGTAGAGCAGTGCTTCCCAAACTGGGGGGTTGGGTCCCCCAGGGGGTCCCCAGATGATTAGCTTTATGTGCAACATTGTTTTCTCACTCAACAGTAAACAAACCAACATACAGTATAAGTGTATATACAGGGTATCTGCACATTTATAAAGTGACAATGTAATGACTTTTAAGACCGTTTTAATACCAAATTGGCCAAATTGTCAAATATTACGTAAGAAAGAGGTGAACATTGTGAAAATAGCCGATCTACAAGCTTGTAGTTTGGCTAGTTTTGCTAAAAAAAAAGAAGCACAGGAAGGTAGAATTCAATACAAGGTCTGCTAAGAGGATTTTAAACCCAAGAAAGCTTGTTTCCATTGGGGTCCTACTGTACTCAATTTGTCGAAACATGTAATGACAGACAAATATACAATATTATGCAAAACATCATATAAACAGTTAGAAATCTTTTAGAGTGGTTTTGAAGGAGATTAGGGATTTACACTCCTTTATGTCTGTTGGTAGGGCGTTCCACATGTTTATGGCTTAGCAGGAGAACAAATTTAACCCCTTGTTTGAGCCAAATCTGGGTTGAACGTGATTAGTGGAGCTTCCTCTGGTGTTGTGTTTGTGGACGTCATTCACGTTTGTGGAGTAGTTTGACAGGTACATGGGTGTCTTTGTGGTGTAGTGTATCTTGTAGACCAGGCCCATAGACCCCTTAACAGACGACGTCACACTGATAAGAACCAGCATGCATGCAACCATATATGCGCGCAATGAAACCCATTCTGTCAGGTCTCGCTAGGACGCGCCTCACTAGGCAACACACAAGAGGGGGTTGGGGTGTGCTGAAACCAGCGCACCGCAAAACAACAGGTTGGGAATTGATTGCGTGAAACAATCACCTGTGTGTCCAGTCTCAATGTTAGTAAACAAATAATTGGTCTATAGCAAGTTGCTGTACTCTGTCCTCTACCCTGAGCCATCCCTAGCGAAGTGAGCGGTGCCGTGTCATTGTTCCGACGGCGCATTGTTCCGACGATTACTAACCCTATAACCCTAACCCTAACCGCACGCGGAAGCCACGTAGTCGGAGTATTGGGATGTCGTACTTATGGGCAGTCCCCAAGTGAGCAGGGGTTAGATGAGTTGTAGATCTGACCAGTTTGTTTTGGGATGTCTGGAGCCTTGTTTTTAAGGCCTTTGTGGTGCTATGGTACCATTAGGTGCATGCATAGTCGAAGTAACCTTGGATGAGTGCTCCTGTTAGAGTCCTCATAGTATTCTTACTGACCAGTGAGGCGATCCTCTACAAAAATCTTGTTCTTTGGTTGACTTTTTTGATTACTTATTTGCCATTTTTTTCACTGGAAAGATTTGCCTCTAAAATGCAACCCAGGTAGGTAATTTCCTCTTGATAATATTGTGATTGTCACACTTTTATTGTGAAGCTTTCGGCCTTCCCGAGGTTAATTCTGGACCCAAAGAGAATAGATTCAGTTTTACCCAGGTGTAATGATAGTTCGTTATCAGTGAGCCAGGTGCAGAATCTGCAGATTCTACCGAGTTCAGAGCTAAGGCCTTTTTGTCCCTGTCCGAGACCAGCAGAGCCGAGTCATCCGCAAGCTTTTCATACCAGTAACCTGTAAGCTGATTGTATGACGTTCTGTATAGTAGTGTGTACAGTATATCTGTCTGTCTCTTATATGTAATCATGATTTGTGTGCGTGGGTATCTCATTTTAAACAAGCTTAGTGCTTTATGAGCCTTCCAGTTTAGTAATCTTGTATTGTGAATTTGTACTTCCATTATACTGTTGTTCTCATCTCTTACTAAATAAAGAACATCAATCAATCAATCAAGAACAAATTGCATTCACAAGCATGTTGTTTACACATGTTAGGAAGTAGGAACCGTAGTGGAACCGAGTCAAACTAAATGTGAAGCCTACAATCCAAAGTGCTTGTCAGGGTGGGTGGTCCCCAGTTCAAATAGGATTATTTTTTGGGGGGGCGGGTCCCCAGTTCAAAATGAATATTTTTTGGGGGGGTGGTCCCCAGTTCAAATATGATTATTTTGGGGTGGTCCCCAGTTCAAATATGATTATTTTGGGGTGGTCCCCAGTTCAAATAGGATTATTTTGGGGTGGTCCCCAGTTCAAATAGGATTATTTTGGGGTGGTCCCCAGTTCAAATAGGATTATTTTGGGGTGGTCCCCAGTTCAAATATGATTATTTTGGGGTGGTCCCCAGTTCAAATATGATTATTTTGGGGTGGTCCCCAGTTCAAATATGATTATTTGGGGGTGGTCCCCAGTTCAAATATGATTATTTGGGGGTGGTCCCCAGTTCAAATATGATTATTTTGGGGTGGTCCCCAGTTCAAATATGATTATTTTGGGGGGGTCCCCAGTTCAAATATGATTATTTGGGGGTGGTCCCCAGTTCAAATATGATTATTTTGCGGTGGTCCCCAGTTCAAATATGATTATTTTGGGGTGGTCCCCAGTTCAAATATGATTATTTTGGGGGGTCGCAGCTTGAAAGGTTTGGGAACACATATAATATTAGCCATCAGGGGCCATATATCAGGGGCCTTCAATGTTTTTCAGGCCAAGGGCCCCCTTAGCTGAGAGAGAGATGAAGCAGGGACCCCCCACTACATATTGTTTAAAATTGTGTTGCAGATAAAAAAAATTCACAGATTCCATAGATAACTTCATAGACTTGTTTGACAGCACTGTCATCAGTGTTGTGTAAATTAATACTTCTTGGTTTGTTGACTTAACTTTAATATGTATATGTTGGATTGTTAAAGAAATAGTTCACCCCCAAAACTACTTTTTTTCTATGGATTAGTCATCCCATGGAGACTTGAATTCATGGATATTTTTTAGTTTTTGTCTCATTCATTAGCCAAGAATTTGATGACCGGCAGCGGTTTCGGTAGGAGACACAAAGAGTCTCCTTTGGGTCTCCTACCGGCACCGCTGCCTACCGGTCCGCTGGTCATCAAATTATTGGCTTAGGAATGAGACAAAAACTAAAAAATATCCTGGGGTGACTGGGGTAACAAAAATAGTATTTTTTTGGGTGAACTATCCCTTTAGGGCGCGCTCCCACCAAGAGTTGGCTGGCCGCTGTTAAACGCAGGTTGTGCGCGGCCACAGTTTTTTGCAGCCAGCGGATTCTAAAAAACGGGAGTGTCGCGCCTGTCACTCACTTTCAGGACCCACTGCCTGCTGCCTTGAGCACCATGTTGCTTCCTGAGTCTTGAGACAGTCCGCCTTCGACTCACCCGATTGGACAGAGGGAGAAAATCGGCTCCTGCCTCCAGCACTTTTATGCTTAGTCGCGGAGAGCAGATAAACGCAAGGTCTGCGCGACTAGTGGAAAAATGTGCTCTTGCGTGAATCAACGCATTTGCATTGACAATGCATTGGCAGATTCTGCAAACAGCGGCCAGCCAACTCTTGGTGGGAGCGCGCCCTTAATGTGTATTTTCAGACCTTTAACGACTTAAACCCTCAATGCTTCTGGTCTGCTCTCTTTTCCCTCTACACCTAAACCTCTCTGCCGAAAATAGCAGATCTACGAGGTATAATATAGCGTTGTGAGCTTGTAGATCTGCTATTTTCGGCTAACGTTCCCCTCAGAATAGGAATTCTAGGGTTCAAGTGGTTAATGTAAAAAAGAAAAGTTCAAAATCACACAAAGATTTGGAGTGGGCCCTGTCTGTTGTAAACTCTGAGGACCCCCTACAGGGGTCCCGGACCCCCTGTTGAAGACCCCATGCCATATACAGTATCACACTATCATGTCGTTAGAAATAGGAATTCTTCGAGTTCTTTCACTCAGCAGTTCTTTTGTGTTTGTTTTTATCAGGAACCAAAGGGTCACAGAGGTCATCATCTGTATAGAACTGCATTCCAGCAATGTCACGTTTTGACTTCATTCCCCAACGTTCCCAGAACTACCCCCCCACCCTGTCCTTTCTCTTGCAAATAAAATGAGAGATATTGTGCGCTTTCACGCAGAAACCTCTTATCTCCATATCGTAACTTTTTGTGTTTTTTCTTAACCCATTAAGGCCTGAGGTTCCGATTCTACAAAATGTCTTCTAAATCCTAACAGTTTTTTTGAAAAAACGTATGTTTTTATATCAGTGGTTCTTAAACCTTTTCATGTCAAGGACCCCCAAAATGACCGCGGACCACCATCTCAAAATATTTTGTTCCAGGGACCCCCAGAAGCAAAGATATGAGTTACAAATGCTCGCTTTAAAAAATATATATTCAAAGATTTGCACACATTTTCTCGCTTTTTCAAAAATAGCAGATCTACAAGCTCATAGCGCGGCACTCGGTGCAGCGCTTTGAGCTTGTAGATCTGCTATTTCTGAAAAGTGTAAAATAATGTTTTTTTTTATAGCTCAAATCAAAAAATTACACAGATGCGTTTAATGGGTTAAATCAACGCCCTACTTGATCATACTACAGCCTCACACAAAAGCATCAAAAGTAGCAGATCTACAAGCTCGAAACGCGTCGCTTTGCGGCGCGTTTCGAACTTGTAGATCTGCTACTTTATGCTATTTTTGAATTTGAACCCCGAAAAGTCAGCGTTTTGGACATATGAGGTTTCCACCCGACGCAGATGATGTATAAAGAGGAGAGAGAGGTAGGTAGGTATAGGGAGGTGCTGTAAATCAAATGAGAGAGAAGGAGGAGAGAGGGAGGAAGGAGGTGAACCATGTCCCATTCCAGCTGTACCTCGCCCGGCGACACTCAGGTGAGTTCTGCCCTCTGCTCCGTGTCGCATGCCGTGCAGTTGTAGATCTGCTATTTTTTTTCGAAGTATGAATCCTGGCTTTATGCGCAAGAAGACAGCTTGCCATAAACATGAGAGCAGTGGTGTAAAGTAACTAAGTACATTTACTCAAGTACTGCACTTAAGTACAATTTTAAGGGACTTTTACTTTACTGGAGTATTTCAAATTGTCTATACTTTTACTTCTACTCCACTACATCTCAGAGGCAAATATTGTACTTTTACTCCACTACAATTATTTGAAAACTTTAGTTACTAGTAACTTTGCAGATATAAATATATTACATTATAAAACATACATTAACCACTTTAGCCCTGTTTTATACCTAGGCTATTTGAAAATAGCCGATCTACAAGCTCGCGACGCGTTGACCTTGTAGATCTCTATTTTCAAACATTTTAGTACTTTTACTTTTGGTACTTCAAGTACATTTTGATACCAATACTTTTGTATTTTTACTCAAGTACATTTTTAATTCCGGACTTTTACTTGTAACAGAGTAGGCCTACTTCTACATTGCAGTATTGATACTTTTACTTAAGTAAAACATTTGAGTACTTTTTCCACCACTGCATGAGAGTGATTAGACTTCAGACGGAAGAGATGGAAATGGTATAAATTCAACACCAGAGATATTGTGGCTTCGTTAGATTCAGATTAATGCAATGTGTTTTCAGGCAACTTCATGTGTCAAATATCCTACTTTCTACATTATTTTGTACAGTTGCACAGTGTAATAATGTAGGTTAGAAGCCTCTTTCTACAGCGTTTGAGGATTTAAGGTAAATATTCTGATTACAAAAACGCTGTCTTCAACATGTTCTAGTGTGGGGTTGGTTTTGTACTGTAAAGGCCTACAGAAAACATTGAAAAGTGAACAGAGAAGAAAGTTGGCGGAAAAGGGTGTGAAACCAAGAAAAGTAAACAGGCAGTTTTCTTGGAAATTTCAAAAGATTTTCCAAAGTTTCTAAGAATTTCTACTGAATGGAAACAAATAATAAAAAGACAAATAGTCAACCTTACCTGTTTTTACAATTCATGTAACTGTAATCAGATTAGCAAGCAGATTGATTAATTCTGAAAAAACATTATTGTCGCTTATCAGTCTTCTGCTATAAAATAGAGATAGCATCTAAAATGTATGAATTCATTTTTGGTTTCTTTGTAAATAACAAAGAAGAAACTCTTCAAGAAACTCCGAATTAAGCAAGCAGATTGCTTAATTCTGAAAAATATTGTTGTTGCTCAGACTGTTTGTTGTAAATAAGTAATTTTCATCTAACAAAACTGTTCCATTTTCAGCCTTTTTAGGGTCTGTGTAGAACCAATTAGGACTCACCATAAGACTGAACTGAATCATTTTAAGGCCATGTTGAACATTGTCCTGCTCCATATAGAAAGTTTTGTAGTAAACTGCAGCTTTTGGTGTCAGGGACAGGACGGTATCATTAAGGCTACCTGCATGGACACACTTTATTTCACAGACTAATGTAAATTTATTACAATTTCAAGAATAGGTTGTCTGGTCTGTACTTGGTTATTTTTAGGTTATTTTTGTGTACACCTACTCACACTGACAACAAGAGATATAGCCTTCATTTTCTGGGTCTCCTGTGGCTTTCCTTAACAGATGATGGACCTGGATTCACGTCTGCTTGGACAGTCCTACAGACTGACTGTAGGAGATAATGGATGCGCCCCCTGTTCATCAACCAGGTGAAACCTTTCATCTTCATAGTTCTGAACAATTTTAAAGTCATATTGTTATTTATATGTTTGTTTGTTTTAGTTGGCTATATGGTTTGATTGGTTGAAGACTATTGAATTCAATGAAAACAATGAATTCAAAAGGATAAAAGCAACAAAAAACAAAGTCTGAAGGCGTGTTTCCATTGTGGTTCTTTTGGGGAAGGACACAAAAACAAGACAAAAAGAAAACAATAAAAGGCAATTAAAATAAAGTAGAAATAAGAATAGGCGTTTTCACACCCATTTATAATAAATGGCTATTCGAAAATGTCCAATCTACAAGTCTCATCTTGATGCATTGTGAGCTTGTAGATCTGCTATTTTCGAATATTTTTAGCTTTTTCGCCAATAATCACATGCCAAGAAATAGCCTAACATGACACTTAGTTTTGTGGGGTTAGGATCATATAAAGGTGTTGGAGTTCAAGTCCCTTAACCAGACTAGTAGTGGTGATTGAACATTTAAAAAACAAGACTTTACAGGTCTGTGACTGGAGTGTACAAATGGAGGTCTATAACTCAGAGAGTGTACAGATGGAACCAAACGGACCCTCGAGGGTCCGTTTGGTTCCATCTGTACACTCTCAGAGTTATGGGGGTCTGAATGTGCACCAAACTTTACTGTGGGTCCTTTTAGAACCTCTGAAATAAACTTTCTAGTGAACTTGACCGGGGTCGGCTCTGTAGGCCTAGCCTGGTAAACCCCCCTCCCTCCGGAAATCTCATTTGCATTTGGTTTCAGCAAGTACGCTGTGAAACAAAATGTGTGTCGCAAGCTTCTTCCATTTGACGGAGTGAGGTTACTGTAGGCCTACTTGGTCTGCTATTTTGTCCCCCTCAACACTAAATCTCAAATAATTCCCTTTCTATCAGATTTGTTTTATTTGACGGAGAGGTGGAATGGAAGATTACAGTGAATGCACAGCGCATCTAAACTGTGTGACTTTCTTGTCTCTGGATGGAGCAGAGTATGTACTTGTAAGGTTGTTGGGCAGTGAGAACTGAATTCCATAGATGGTTTATATGACTGTCACCTATGGACTCAGTTCTTTTTGCCAGACAACAGCATTCTGTCACACGGTCACTGAGTATGATAAGTAGGCTGAAGAGGCTATTTTTGGGACCAGCCAGAATGCGGGAGCCTATCCTCGATAAATGGATTGCTGAGGTGGAGCGCCACGCCTACCGTCAGCTGACGACTTACTGCACCCAAACCATGTACTCATAGGCTGAGTTGGCGGTGCCCGGGGTCGAACCCATGACCTTGCTGTTTAAAGGCGAGAGCTCTACCGACTGAGCTTACCCATCACATGCATGAATGATGATACATACATATATACGTATATACTGTAGTCCCTGTCCGGCAGAAACATTGTATCTCCATATATGTTTTATGTTGGGGTTTTTTTCTTCATAAATGAATGGCCTATTGGGTATTTTGGATTTATTTGTAATTTTATTTTTAATTTAAAAAATGTTTAACCTTTCTTCTGTAGGCCTAATCCCATGGAGACCTGAGGCCTCATTCACAAGCGAGATGAAAATGTGTAACTACAATGAAAAAAAGTGATTTTTTAAAAATTATTATTATATTATAATAGCTCCAGGGTTAATTTGGTTAATTAATTACTACTCTCCTCCACTGGGCGGCGCTAGATGTGTACTTGCAGGTCGACGGGAAACCCCTGTGCTGAAAAAAAAAGAAACCTCTTGTCTCTGTCTGTGACGGTGTATCCCTGATACATGACTGTCATATATTATATGACAGTCATGGATGAACTTCAACATAGTGTTTCCACTTTTTCCCTTTTTTGCCCGTACATTTATATAACTTTTAAATTTCAAATATGAAATGCTTACCCTATGGCCAAGGATGTTACAATTATGTACGGGTCCTCAAAATTACCTGTATCACCTGTATTATTAAATAAAATGCATTTTAATCCGATCGGTGGCCATTTTCTCCGCATTGACTCAGTATGCTTTCAACTACGTGACCCTATCGGTTGGGAGGTGTACTGCACTCTGATACATTGTAACTCTATGACAAAATGGCCAACAATCTGATTAAAATGGTTTTTATTCAACAATACGGATGATACGGGTACTTTTGAGGAGCCGTACATCGTTGTAAATAATCTGTGGCCATGAGATAAGCACTTTATATTTTAAAAAATAACGTTTATGTGATGTACGGGCTGTAAAGGTAAAAAAGTACAAACACTATATTGAAGTTCATCCATGACGGTCCGTGTTGGATCCATGGCTAGGTGACGGCGGTGTAGTGACGTGTTCTGTTCCCCGTTGTACGTGGAGACTAGTCTGTCCCACTGTTGCCATGTCCGCATATTATAAGCGACTTTAATAGGGCTTATTTTTTCCTGTAAAGGTGCTTGTAAATATTGTTTCTGAAAGTGTAGTTTCTTATTTTCTTATTTCCCCCCCCTAAATGTTGATTAAACCAGTGGTTCTCAAACATTTTCATGTCAAGGACCCCCAAATCAATATGTATTTTTGACCCTAACCCCCCTCTGAAAATATTTGATCAGATTTATTTATACTGTTAAAAATTGTCACCCCCCCCCCCCCACCCCCAAGATTCTTTTGAAAATAGCGGATCTAAAAGTTGTAGATCTGCTATTTCCAAATAGCTAACATGCATTTAGGGCAGGGGTCTTCAATGTTTTCAGGCCAAGGATCCCCCTAGCTGATCAGATGAAGCAGGGACCCCCTCAATAAAACTGTGTGTCATCTTTTTTGTTTTACTTGGTCTGCTCTTTTTTTTCCTCTACACCTAAACCTCTTTGCCAAAAATAGCCGATCTACAAGTTCACAACGCCTCGCAGCGCGAGGCGTTGTGAGCTTGTAGATCTGCTATTTTTGGCTAAAGTTCTCCTCAGAAAAGGGATGCTAGGGTTCAAGTGGTTAATGTAAAAAAATATCATATCACACAAAGATTTGGCGGACCCCCTGTAGTAACTTTGAGGACCCCCTGTTGAAGACCTCTGATTTAGGGTTGAAGTGCTCATAGACCTGGTTGCTTGTTTCTCTCGCACCAACATGGCAACACTAGTCCCAGTGATCCAAACGCTGCTGCTGCTCAGTCAGTGTTTGTTCACATGATCTGAAGCAGACAGACAACAAGTTAGCTAGTTAGCAGCAGCAGCTAGTTAAACTAAACCAACAGTTCTTCATCTCCTCTCTGTCTGTCTGTCTGTCTCTCCTCTTCATCTGATGGTAAGTCATACATCTGTTCAATCTATCAATCAATCTATATCAGGATCACTAACTTTACTAGATAATACATATAGCCAGCCAGCTGGGGGGGGTTTAATGCTAACCAGCTAATGCTAACTTGTAGCTCTTTAATAATAATAACCCTGGTTGTTATTATTATGAGTGAAGGTTTAGCTGCTTCTTATTATTATTATTATTATTATTATTATGAGTAAAGGTTAGCTTATTGTTGTTAGCTAACAGCTAACATCATAGGATGTCTGAGCTGAACAGACAACCTGTAGGTGCATTAAATATACTTATAAATGTGGATCTGTGTATCTATCTATCTATCTATCTATCTATCTATCTATCTATCTATCTATCTATCTATCTATCTATCTATCTATCTATCTATCTATCTATCTGGTGGAAAGTAACTAAGTATATTTACTTAAGTACTGTACTTAAGTAAAATTTTGAGGTATTTGTACTTTACTTGAGTATTTCCAATTTCCAATACTTTTACTTCTACTCCACTACATCTCAGAGGCAAATATTGTACTTTTACTCCACTACAATTATTTGAGAACTTTAGTTACTAGTTACTTTTCAGATATAAATTATGATATTATGAAACATACATTAACCACTTTAGCCATATTTTATACCTAGGCTATTTGAAAATAGCAGATCTACAAGCTCACAACGCGTCGCATCGCGACGCGTTGTGAGCTTGTAGATCTGCTATTTTCAAACATTTTAGTACTTTTACTTTTGGTACTTTAAGTACATTTTGAGGCCAATACTTTTGTACTTTTACTCAAGTAAATTTTTCATTCTGGACTTTTACTTGTAACAGAGTATTTTTATATTGCAGTATTGGTACTTTTACTTAAGTAGAGAATTTGAGTACTTTTTCCACCACTGTATCTATCTATCTATCTATCTATCTATCTATCTATCTATCTATCTATCTATCTATCTATCTGAGTTATAGACCTCACTGACCCGATCCTCACAACAAGCTGTGTGTGTGTGTGTGCACCATTAAGGGTCCATTTGGTTCCATGTGTGCACTGAACTCTGAGCAGAATGACCACTGATGACTTTGATACTGTGTAATGTGTCCATCTAGCCATCTTTCCTTACACCTTAGATGTGGTTGGTTAAGGTTTATATGACTCACTGTAGCAGACAGAGACTGACTGTGATCCTGTCCTGTGTGTTCAGTCTAGTTCAGAGGAAGGTTCTCTCAGACACGTTTCATGTCAAGGACCCCCAAAATGTATGTATTTTCCCACAGACCCCCATCATCAGGCATTTGATCTCCATGTGAACTAGTAGACAATCATGACATTGGTGATGATCACTAACCTCTGTCTGTCTGTCTGTGTGTGTATGAATCATGTTACAGCCTTTGATCTCTTTGATAGTATGTATCGCTTCACACTTCTCTCTCAACACACTTTGGAACCTTGAAGAAAAGAGTCCAAAAAGACTGAGAGGATGCTGTTTTGTGTGTGTGTGTGTGGGGTCTGTTGTGTGTGTGTGAGGAGAGAAGGTCTGTTTGCGTCATTCTTCACGATCAATAATGGCGCTGATGGACAGCCAAACCATGTAGTAGGGCTGCCTGGGCACTTAACAGTCTCCTTGTCTCATTGTCTGTCCCTCTCTCTGTCTCCTTGTCTGTCTCTGTCTCCTCTGGTCTCACCACAGTCTAAGGGCTGTCACATTTAAGTTGACGATTAATTGTCACTAACAGTCATTAATTGCGATTAATGATTTATTTGTGTGTTTTTTTTGGCATTGGAACATGGATAAAAACTTCATTTCTGTTTTCCGTAAAGGCTTCGTAATCAAAACTTGCACATGGCAGAAATGACAAATAACTTAAATATACAAAAATTAATTACTGACATTTGCTATTTTTATACTTTTAAAACATTTTAAAAATAGCTGATCTACAAGCCTGTTGTTCTGCTATTTCTGCTATTCTTAGAAAATATTTGAAAATGCACGAACATCCTTCGACATGGAAACGATTATGACGATTATGCAAAAAATAATTGCGATTATCTCAACTAATTGCGATTAGGTGATTATGTAACAACTGTGACGGGGCCTACACAGTCCCACTCTCTGTCTCCTTGTATCTTTGTCTCCTTGTCTGTCTTGCGGCGAGACAACAACAAGCGAGACGGGCTGGCCGGCTCTCCTTGGCTGCCATCGTACACCTCCGCTCGCTCGCTCGCCAAGAACCCTCTCTCTCTCTCTCTCCACAAGGTGTAAACAAAGCCCTCTGAGGTCTCTCTGTCTCAGGAGGACAGACACTAATCTGATGTTTAGTAAACCTGAGTCCTGCTCTGTTGAGCGCTCAACCTCCAAGTAGACAAATCCTTTTGATAAAGGACAGATTTGTGTGATACACACTGTCAACGTGTGTGGGTGTGTGTGTGTGTGTGTGTGTGTGTGTGCTTGTGAGGGCCAAATAGTAGAATTATTTGAGAACTAGACATAGTGAGGACAATTGTCCTGGTCCTGAATATTTGTAGAGATACGTTTACTATTCAAAAAGGGTTCAGGTTAGGGCTGTGAATCGTCTGCTATCTCACGAATCAATTCGATTCCGATTCTTGGGGTCACGATTCCGATTTTTATCGTTTTTTTTTCAAAATAAACGATTCTCGATTCAAAACGATTCTCGATTCAAAACGATTCTTGATTCAAAACATAGGATTTCAGGATCTACTCCAATCTGCTGGCATGAGAACAGAGTACATTTATGTAGCTTTTATAATTGTAAAGGTTTTATCAACTGATAATAATGTAAAAATCGATTTTATCGATTCCCACAGATTTTCTCACAGATATCGATTTTGTATCGATTTTTTAAAAATGAGAATCGATTCTGAATCGTCGAACAGTAGAATCGCGATTCGTACTCGAATCGATTTTTTCCGACACCCCTAGTTCAGGTTGTGGTTAGGATTCGACATTTAGAGGTCAGGTTTATGGGTTGGGGGTTAGACTTGACCTATCTTATGCTTAGTGCTGTGGCGATGTCTCACACTGAAGAAATTGCTGATCTACAAGCTCACAATGCGTCGCAGCGCGACGCATTGTGAGCTTGTAGATCGGCTATTTTTCGGCTATTGTTGTTAACCCAAAATGTTGAGGTCCTCACAATTATAGTAATACAAACATGTGTGTGTTTGTGTGTGTGTTATCGTGCACCGACCCCCTGGATGCGAGGGCCGTCAGACAGAGAGGCCGTCTGGGGAAGTCGGGAGGTCATCGGCGGTCGGCCCGGTTCGACCCTCGGCTCACCCAGTCTGTGTAGGAGTGTCCCATGAGCAAGACACTTATTAGAGAGGGATGAAACCCTAGGGTGGGGTTTTGTATATATTTTTTTTTTTTTACCAGTTCAGGTTCAAAACTACAGGAGGGTAAAACATGGCAGGCTGCATAAGGCTGACCTTATAGCGTACAGAAGTCCTGACGTCACTCGTTCCTCCCCTGGTTCGTAAAGTAATTTCTCTATGGAGAATAACAATATCATCTTAGAATGGTCTCGTATAAGAAGAATTGTGGTCCAGAAATAAACAAACTGTCTCTGCGATATTGTCAGGGAAGTGGCTCTGTATCGATATGAAAGTCACTCATATTTGAAATAGTCTGCTTCTGGCGAGAATTGTACTAATTTGTCAGTAATAAGTAACATTAGCGTTTTTTCACCGTCAGTTGATGCTTCATATCCATTAGAGTAAAACCGCCGGGATCATTTGTTTATTTTTGGAACACAGTTCTTATTTGACGTGATATTAAACACGTCTATGGGAATTCAAAACGTGGGGGAAAAACCGCGACCCAGGTAGGATGTGTAAATTACGTCAGACTTCGGTGCTCTATAGTACACTGTGATAAGCAACACAGTTTCAGCTAATCAAATGAATAATGGCTGGGTTAGATTTGAGGTGTATCAGTGTTCATTGACTATATGTCTGACTGCTGTCTATGCTTGTACGTCGTCGACACAACAGTGTTTCTGGACACTCATTATTAATTCATTATTAATTCGATTAGCAGCAGCTGTTTGATTGATTGAATACTTTATTAGTCAGAAATGTAAACGGCGCGTGGTGCAGTCAGACATTAAGGGATAAAAGGATAACACAAAATACTTTTTTTCCATTGTGGTCCTATGTAGGCCTATTCAATTCATCAACGTAGCATAGAAGATTACATGTCATCAACAAATACAAAACACTACATGAACAAAGGACAAGAAAGGAAAAACGGCAGCAGTGAATGACACCTTTCTACGAGAAAGGTGTCATTCACTGCTGCCGTTTTTGTGTGTATGTGCTGCCGTGTGTGTGTGTGTGTGTGTGTGTGTGGGGACGGAGCTCTCTGGCCTCGTTCAGGTGTGTCGACAGATATCTCGTGTTACATATACTAGTCTGCCTTGTTTTTAATCTGCTGTTTAGCCCAGAAAACAGAATCAGCCCCAGGAGATTAATGCCACTTTAAACTCCTAACTGCTCCCTATGGGTGCTGGGTTAGGGAGCGAATACCTGCGTTCCCTCAGCAATTTAGTACTATGTTCCCTCAAAACTAACCCTAAACAGAGGGAACATAGGCATTAGCCCATTAAATCCGGGAACGCATCTGTGTCATTTCAGATTTCTTTGGGCTATTCAAAAATAGCAGATCTACAAACTCATAGCGCGGCACCGAGTGCCACGCTATGAGCTTGTAGATCTGCTATTTTTTGGGGGGAAAAATGTGAAAATGTGTGCAAATCTTTGAATATATATATTTTTTAAAGCAAACATCTTAAACTCAACTACTCAAATCTTTGCTTCTGGGGGTCCCTGGAACAAAACATTTCTAAAAAGTATGTTCTATCAGTGGTGCTCCAACATTTCCATGTCAAAGACCCCCAAAATGATATGTATTTGGCCACGGACCGCCATCTCAAAATATGTTGTTCCAGGGACCCCCAAAAGCAGGACAAATTACAGGTATTTGCTAATGTACTTAGCAGCATGTACCCCAACAACAACTAAAAGGGGGGACACTCAACAGTAACACACAATGAATGAATGAACAATTCAAAGTTAGTGGTTGGAGGTGGCATACGTAGACACTGAAGAGATCTAGACAGGAATAGGAACATATTCCTTTGCCTAGAGGCATAGTTTATTGTACTCTGTTCCTTGGGTTTCTCCTCTGGAGGAGATTATGTGAAGATGAGAGAGTGATTTATTATACATGGCGTGTCTGGACGTGAGTGAAGACGGGTGTAATGTAAGAAGAAGCCTGTTGGTGCTCTATCAGGGAGAGAGACTTTTCCTAAAGAGTGCTGCCACGCAAACACCCTGTAAAACTACTCAATCTGTAGGCTTCAGAGAGCCTGCTGAAGTGCGTATATAGTGACAGATTAATCCATCGGTGTCATTTTAAGATTTATTTGGCTATTAAAAAAATAGCTGATATACTGTACATTACAGTCATTTAGCAGACGCTTTTATCCAAAGAGACTTACAATAAGTGCATTCAACATAGGTCGGGAACGAAACTACTAATCTCCAGAAGTCTTAAGTGCATTCTCTTCTAAAACAAGCAACTAAGAGTATACACCTAGTGCTAAGATAAAAGTGCAATATATCAGCTACCTACTTTCTTAAACAGATGAGACAACATAGGAAAATAAAATGAGCAAGAGCTAAAACAAATAAGTGTATTGAATAAACAAGATCCAATAAAACAAGAGTTCATACAACTAGTTAACAACAACTAGATATACAAGCTCATAGCGCGGCACCGAGTGCTACACTATTAGCTTGTAGATCTTTGCTATTTTTGAAAAATCGTGAAAATGTGTGCAAATCTTTGTATATAGGCCTATATACATTTTTTACTCAAATCTTTGCTTCTGGGGGGGTCCCTGGAACGAAATATTTTGAGATGGGGTCGGCGGACAAATACATATAATTTTGGGGGGTCCTTGACATGAAAAAAGTTTGAGAACCACTGATATTACAGCAACATACGTTTTTTTCCCCCAAAAAAAACTGTTAGGATTTAGAAGACATTTGTAGAATCCCCCAGAAGCAAAGATTTGAGTTAAACATTTTCACCGTAAAATAAATAAATATATATATTCAAAGATTTGCACAAATGTTCAAGATTTTTCTCCCAAAAATAGCAAGCTCATAGCACGGCACTCGGTGCTGCGCTATAAGCTTGTAGATCTGCTATTTTTGAATAGCCCAAAGTATAAAATAATGGTCATAGCAAAACATTTAAAATGACACAGCATGCGTGAATGGGTTATTCTAACAGGATTGACTCTTTCTTGACTGTGGAACGTGTGTATGCCTGGTTTCCTTTGATAAACATATGGACCACAAACAGACAGCTGTGATGATGAGGATGATGATGATGATATGAACATGATATAACGTTGTGTCCAAGTTAACGTCTCTCCCTGGCGCCTCCACCATCGCTAAAATATCTCATGGTGTTTTATAAACTCTGACCTTATTGCTTTTGTATGCATGTATTCCGTCATCGACCTGATATCCTCTTGAGCTGTCTGTCATTCATAAAGGTCAATGATATCGTATTAATTCAGTTATTTACTTGTATAATCTAATAGCCTTTCAGGTAGGTATTCATAAAGTTTTACCCATTTAAAATGTTCAAAAATAGCCGATCTACAAGCTCACAATGCGACGCATTGTGAGCTTGTAGATTGGCAATTTTATAAAGGTAAATAATATCATTTGCCTTTTTATAATGGAATAGCCTCTCGTCATGCAAGTGATTCATTCACTGTTAACACTTACATGACTTTACTGTGTGGGCATCCGGGTGGAAATATGACACCTATACGACGCAGTGAAAACAGTCTGTGTGAAAGTGAACATTTGCCTTTGTTTTCCCTCTCGCTTGTTGTGAGTCAAGAGAGGGCTGGCTTTGTGTTAGGATGTGACCTGGAGCCTCGCCAGAACAAACACAGAAAGCGAGAAAGTTAGGATTACTCACTCTCTCACACACACACACACACACACACACACACACACACACACACACACACACACACACACACACACACACACGCGCGCACGCACACCCATCATCAACATTCTAGGACAGTGATTTTATGAATCCCATTTCTTGGCTCATGTTCAACCCTGAGCATAAAGCTGAATTAAATTATGCATATGAATCAGGCATAACTGATTTATATGCTTTAAAAAATGCCATAATCCTAACCTTAATCCCCAACGTGAGTTGTATTTAAGCCTAATTGTGATCTTTGTGTCTGCAAAGGCCTTATAGCTCCAGCAAAACTGTCCTCACCATGTCTTATTACTCAAATTTTACTAATACTTGTGGGGGCAAATTTGGCCCGCACAACTATAGTCATAGAAGCACACACACACACACACACACACACACACACACACACACACACACACACACACGCTCGCACACAAGATAATGTTAGAATTACACACACAGACACCAGACCAGACTAGCCGTAAACGCAAGGTGGTGAAGGTTGGTCGAAACACACACACGCACACACGCACACACACACACACACACACACACACCTAGCAATCATTGCATGCCTGGGCTCCGTGGCTGCGCTGGATGTAGGCCAGAGGAGAATGAAAGAGAGAGAGAGAGAGAGAGCACCTCCTTACAGATCTAATGAATACCTTCCATCATCACCATGGAAACGGCCTGAGTCTGGGTAGAGAGAGGTGTAGAGTGGGAGAGCGAGAGAGAGAGCGAGGTAGAGAGAGATAAAGTGAAGCTCAACATAGGTGCTTGTGTTGTTCAGCTATAGGCTGATTCACACGCTGCCATGTTTCTCTACAACGTTCTAGTGCTTCAAAAAAATAGCAGATCTAAAAAAAAAAAATAGCAGATCTACAAGCTCATAGCGCGGCACCGAGTGCCGCGCTATGAACTTGTAGATCTGCTATTTTTGAAAAATCGTGAAAAAAAAAAAGTTTAATTTTTTTTCCAAAAACTGTTAGGATTTATATTTTTTTTAAAGAATCGCCTCAGGTCTTAAAGGGTTAAAGGTGGATGTAACCCTGTATATACTGTAGGCTGATTTAGTTGTTTTCCAGTTGAGGTTATAAACTACAGCAGGGTAAAACATGTCAGGCTGCATGAGGCTGACCTTATTCATTCAGACCTGCAGCTAAATCAAATTAATAATGTGTGTGTGTTCAGATTTAGGTGTGTCAACTGTCAACGTGCATTGACTGTACTATTCACTACAGTATTGGTCATCGTCCCACGGTGCCTCTTGAAAACAAAAGGTGACCAATCAATGACCATGCTTTAGCAAACAGAGCTCAGACACTTTAGGAATGCCCTCCTTCCTGTACTCGAGGAGATAAGGTGTTAAATCACCTTCTAAAAACTCACCTTTATAAAGCTGCTCTCAACCCACTTATTTTTTTTAAAGCATTTCTTTATTTCTTGCTTCGTTATGGTTATGAATTGTTTTTTTTAAATCTTACTAGCCTGCAATGTTTTTAATCTGCTGTAGTTTTTATTTCTTACTTGAAAACAAACAACAGAATCAGCCTAGAGGGGTTCATGCCAGCAGAGTAACAGTTACCTGTTTGTTTGCCCAGCGGGGCCTGTTCTCAGACAAACACGTGTGTGTGTGTGTGTGTGTGTGTGTGTGTGTGTGTGTGTGTGTGTGTGTGTGTGTGTGTGTGTGTGTGTGTGTGTGTGTGTGTGTGTGTGTGTGTGTGTGTGTGTGTGTGTGTGTGTGTGTGTGTGTGTGTGTGTGTGTGGGGAACACCTGTGTTCACTGACAGGCCTTCAACTCTCCAACCTTTTGTGTGTTTGTTTTAGCTCAACGTGTGATAATTCACTTCTGTGTCTACCTCTCCATGGAGGGTACACGTTGTGCAGGGTCTGCCTGACACAGAGCACGGGACTAGTTAGTTAGTTAGTTATGCATTGTGTGTTTGCTCAAACACACTGCAGCAGCATGGGACTCTTTTAAAGGGATAGTTCACCCCCAAAATGACTTATCGATGTCACCCCACACCCCATGGAGACTTGAATTTGTGGATATTTTTCAGTTTTTGTCGCATTCTTAACCCATTAAGACCTGAGGCCGATTCTACACAATTTCTTCTAAATCCTTTTTTTGGAAAAAAACGTATGTTTCTATATCAGTGGTGCTCAAACTTTTTCATGTCAAGGACCCCCAAAATAAATAAAAAACCCGCGGCCAAATACATAATTTGGCCGCGGACCCCCATCTCAAAATATTTTGTTCCAGGGACCCCCCAGAAGCAAAGATTTGAGTTAAAAATGTTCGCTTTAAAAGAATATATATATTCAAAGATTTGCACAAACTTTCTTGATTTTTCAAAAATAGCAGATCTACAAGCTCATAGCGCGGCACTAGGTGCCGCGCTATGAGCTTGTAGATCTGCTATTTTTTAATAGCCAAAGTATAAAATAACGTTTAAAGTGCTTACACAGATGCGTTCCCGGTTTGAATGGGTTAACTGAAAAAAAACTACAAATGATGTCAGCTTGTAGTTCTTCAGGCCTTGTTAAAGTAATATAGTTTTTTGTTGTTGTTTTTTCCAGACGATGTTACGGAGGAGGTGTTGTTGACCCCGGGGGATGAGAGAGCAGGAGAAGGAGAAGGAGGAGGAGCAGCAGCAGTGAGGAGGAGGGAGACATGGGCAGGAGGTTCTGGGCGTTCTCCTCCTCCTCCTCCTGGCACGATGGCGTCTTCCTGTCCACGGCTCTGCTGTACGGCTCTCTGTCTCTGTTCCTCTCTCTGCTGCACAACGTCTTCCTGCTGTTCTACGTGGAGACCTTCGTCTCCGTCTACAAGATCGACAAGGTCTCCTTCTGGGTGGGAGAGGTAGGTTGGATCTCCTTCTTCTGGGTGGGAGAGGTAGGTTGTTTCTCCTTCTTCTGGATGGGAGAGGTAGGTTGGTTCTCCTTCTTCTGGATGGGAGAGGTAGGTTGTTTCTCCTTCTTCTGGGTGGGAGAGGTAGGTTGTTTCTCCTCCTTCTGGATGGGAGAGGTAGGTTGTTTCTCCTCCTTCTGGATGGGAGAGGTAGGTTGTTTCTCCTTCTCCTTCTGGGTGGGAGAGGTAGGTTGTTTCTCCTTCTCCTTCTGGGTGGGAGAGGTAGGTTGTTTCTCCTCCTTCTGGGTGGGAGAGGTAGGTTGTTTCTCCTCCTTCTGGATGGGAGAGGTAGGTTGTTTCTCCTCCTTCTGGATGGGAGAGGTAGGTTGTTTCTCCTTCTCCTTCTGGGTGGGAGAGGTAGGTTGTTTCTCCTTCTCCTTCTGGGTGGGAGAGGTAGGTTGTTTCTCCTCCTTCTGGGTGGGAGAGGTAGGTTGTTTCTCCTCCTTCTGGATGGGAGAGGTAGGTTGTTTCTCCTTCTCCTTCTGGGTGGGAGAGGTAGGTTGTTTCTCCTCCTTCTGGGTGGGAGAGGTAGGTTGTTTCTCCTTCTTCTGGATGGGAGAGGTAGGTTGTTTCTCCTTCTCCTTCTGGGTGGGAGAGGTAGGTTGTTTCTCCTCCTTCTGGGTGGGAGAGGTAGGTTGTTTCTCCTTCTCCTTCTGGGTGGGAGAGGTAGGTTGTTTCTCCTCCCTCTGGGTGGGAGAGGTAGGTTGGATCTCCTTCTCCTTCTGGATGGGAGAGGTAGGTTGGATCTCCTTTTGGGTGGGAGAGGTAGGTTGGATCTCCTCCTTCTGGGTGGGAGAGGTAGGTTGGATCTCCTTCTGGGTGGGAGAGGTAGGTTGGATCTCCTCCTTCTGGGTGGGAGAGGTAGGTTGTTTCTCCTCCCTCTGGGTGGGAGAGGTAGGTTGTTTCTCCTCCTTCTGGATGGGAGAGGTAGGTTGTTTCTCCTTCTCCCTCTGGGTGGGAGAGGTAGGTTGTTTCTCCTCCTTCTGGATGGGAGAGGTAGGTTGTTTCTCCTTCTCCCTCTGGGTGGGAGAGGTAGGTTGTTTCTCCTCCTTCTGGATGGGAGAGGTAGGTTGTTTCTCCTCCCTCTGGGTGGGAGAGGTAGGTTGTTTCTCCTTCTCCTTCTGGGTGGGAGAGGTAGGTTGTTTCTCCTCCTTCTGGATGGGAGAGGTAGGTTGTTTCTCCTTCTCCTTCTGGGTGGGAGAGGTAGGTTGTTTCTCCTCCTTCTGGGTGGGAGAGGTAGGTTGTTTCTCCTTCTTCTGGGTGGGAGAGGTAGGTTGTTTCTCCTCCCTCTGGGTGGGAGAGGTAGGTTGGATCTCCTTCTCCTTCTGGATGGGAGAGGTAGGTTGGATCTCCTTTTGGGTGGGAGAGGTAGGTTGGATCTCCTCCTTCTGGGTGGGAGAGGTAGGTTGGATCTCCTTCTGGGTGGGAGAGGTAGGTTGGATCTCCTCCTTCTGGGTGGGAGAGGTAGGTTGGATCTCCTTTTGGGAGCACGCCAGGCAGCCAAAAGATAAATTATACCTTTGCAGATCTACAAGCTCACAACGCGTCACTTTGTGCTGCGTTGTGAACTTGTAGATCTGCTATTTTCACTACTCCTTAAACGTTTTATTTATTAATTCATGGAAATTATTCGATTTTTATTTATTTATTTATGAAATACAAAAAAAAAACGTATTGTTTTTAATTGATGAATAGTTGTGATTTTTTTTTTTTTTTACTTTTTTCAAATCTTTTGAAATAATATATATAGATTGTTTTTTTAAATGTAAGAAATGAAAAAAAGGGACATTAACTCGCGACCCATAAAAATGTGTCCACCACCCAAACATGGGTCCCGACCCACTGTTTGGGAAACGGTGAGTTAAATTACTAGTAGTCTGGGAGGCATTGCGTCGGAGCTTGGACAGCAGGGGCGCGGCCACTGCGTTGTGATTCAAATCAACAGCCAATGAAAAAAAGGGGGCGGGATCCACATGCAGTGGGTGTTGCATCTAAATAGGATCGACGGGAAGCAATTTCCCCTTGAGAAATTGCGGCCGCCATTGTTGTGTACTGCTGTTTGCCTCTCGTCTGACTTTTTAGACGAGTTGCACAGCTCTCAGACCGGTAAGAGGCGTGTCCGCTCAGATTCTGAGCGTAAGCTACATCCCGCCCACAAATACCAGGGCTCTGGCCCAGAAGTTCCTCGCCAGAGCTGGCGAAAACTTTTGGGAACTCAGATTAGATTACTAGATGTGGGAGAAGTTTGGCCTTGCACATTGGACACTTATTAGCTAACCTTGGTCGTCACCAGCCAATGCTGATGGAGCTCAGTGTTGGCTGGTGGAGTCCTGCTGTAATGTGAGCGTTAGAATAAACACCAGGCTGTGGTCAGAACATCCATCCTTCATCAGCCTTGACCAGCAGTTTGTTCCATCTGTCTGATACAATGCTTCACTGTCTGTCTGTCTGTCTGTCTGTCTGTCTGTCTAACACTATGTCTGTCTGTAACATTCTACCTATCTGTCCACAGACTGTGTTCCTGATATGGAACAGCCTGAATGACCCGCTCTTCGGCTGGCTGAGTGACCGCGCCTTCCTCAGCTCTCCTCCACAGTAAGTTCATCCATCCATCCATCCATCTCCCTCCCTCCCTCCCTCCCAGAATGCACTGGGCTCATGTGACAGTCATGTGTCATCCATTGTCATGCTCCATTTGGTTATAGTGATGATGATCATGACAAAATGGATCAGACAGATGAGGGAAGCTGAAAACACTTCTAGTTACAGTATTGTGTTGTAGCCGGTGTGTTTATGCATATACATATGTAACAAAGCTATGGAAGATTAATATTTGAAACTTATAGGGATATGGAATTGATTTTGTAGATGTTTTTTCCAATCCAGGTTCAAAACAGTAGCTTAAAACACATGGCAGGCTAGATCACACACTTTGAGAATGTGCTGTGCTCATTTCTATAAACTATGATGTTATAAAGAAGAAAACCTATTAAAAGATTGAAATAAAATAAATTTAAGTTTATAACTTTAAGGTAGGGTAAGTGATATGTTTTGGTGGAAACAAAAGCTTTTTGTTAAAAGGTTAAAGCTCTATATTGTGATAGTACTATAGAGTGTTTGTTCAGTCACAGGAGTCTCTCTGTCTCTCCAGCTCTTTAATAAACATAAAATACATTTTCAGGTGGGTTGCACATTTTCAGCCAATCGGGAGAGAGTACCCATTTATAAGCTTGGCACGAAAACTACTAAACAGAATCTCTCTCAGGTCTTAACTCTTAAACTGCCAGGGGTTTTCTGAAACAGTTTGCAGCCTCTGCCAGCAGTTTACATGGTAAAACATAGGAAAAATGTTATTTATTCCTCCGTTTATTTTTTAACATTGAAGTGAATGGAGCAGCAACTTTTTGGAAAATGTTATCTCCTGGTTCTTTGTGAAGAACGGAAAAACAGAAAAACCCAAAAAATAAATAATCATTTTAGATTTTTTTGTATTTTGTTTTTGATTAAAAAAAAAAAGAAAAAACGTTTTATAAACGTTTTTGGCAGGCAGAGAGTTAATGGGATAAAGTGCTGAAAAGACAACCTGTAACCCCTCCCTCCCCAGGGTGGGAGGCTCCTCCCATATCACCTCTCCGGAGGTGGTGTTGAAGCGCCTCAGGGCTCTGTCCCGGAACGGGCCGTTCTTCGCCCTGTCCTTCCTGGGGTTCTGGGTGGCGTGGGCGCGGCCCGGCCTGCAGTTCCTGGTCTGCCTCTGCCTGTACGATGGCTTCCTCACCGTGGTGGACCTCAACCACGCCGCCCTGCTGGCCGACCTGGCCGTGACGCACAGCGACCGCACGCGCCTCAACTTCCACTGCTCGCTGTTCAGGTTATTATTAGACTTTAAATTTTCATTAGTTTTTGTTTTTATTCCGTTTTGACTTTTTGTCTCGTCAATGCCAGATAAGTTTGATTTTTTTTTTTTTGTAAAAAATAATAATATGTTGGTTCTAGTTTTTTATTATGTTTTTTGTAATGTGGGCTAGTCAGGTGGCGGGATTAAAACAAAAAACAGAAACATAGTGAAAGTAGCCGATCTACAAGGTCACAAACCCGTTTGTAGACCCGTTTGAAAACTTGTAGATTGGCTATTTTAGCTATTTTCGAAGGTTTTTGCCGGCATTTCTTGGAAAAATATGGGAAGATAGATTTCATATGCACCCATAATCATAAACTTATGTAAATGTATGAAATATTGACAAAGACAAAAACTAAGGACATTATCGTTTTGGTTTTGAAAAGCCTAGTTTTTATTTAAATCAATAAAAAAAGTTTTTAACCCATTGAAACCGGGAAAGCATCAGAACAGTGGTTCTCAAAAATAGCAGATATACAAGCTCACAGCGCGTGACTTCATGATGACTTGTACATCCTTTTCATCATTTATGGACATTTTTGAAAAATCTTGAAAGTGTTTGAAAAATTTTGAATATCCCCCCAGAATATCTTCTGGGGGTCCCTGGCACAAAACATTTTCAGATGGGGGTCTGCGGCCAAATAAATATCATTTTGGGGTTCCTTGACACGCAAAAAAAAGTTTTGAGAACTATAGATTTAGAAGGCATTCTGTAGAATCAGGCCTCGGGTCTGAATGGCTTGTTTTAACTATAATAACTCTGTTTTTTCATGTCAGCGCTGTGGGCTCGCTGTCCGTCTTCCTGTCCTACTCCTTCTGGGACAAGGAGGACTTCTTCTCCTTCCGGCTGTTCTGCGTGGCGCTGGCCGCCGTCTCGGCGCTGGGCTTCGTGGTGGTGTCGCGCCTCCTGCAGCGGAGGTTCGAGAAGGAGGCGCGGCTGAGGCACGACGAGGCGCAGCTCCTCAAAGAGTAAGTTTCATGGGTTCAAGTTCTCAGTCGTCACGACCGGTTTGAGTCATTTGGATCACTGTAGAGGCCATGCATCGGTAGACGATCTACATGCTATAAAATAGTTGATCTAGAGTGAAAATTAGCTGATCTACAAGCTCTCAATGCATTGAGAGCTTGTAGATCAGCAATTTTTCACTCAAATTTAAAATTTTCGCTCAAATTTAAATTTATATTTAAAAAACAAATAGTGAAAATGTGCTGATCTTCAAGCTCTCATGCATTGAGAGCTTGTAGATCAGCTAATTTAGATTGTTGTCCCAGCATGTAGATGTAGATTTTTTTTGTGTGAAAATTAGCTGATCTACAAGCTAGTACCAGTAGATCAGCACATTTTCTCACTTTTTTCACAAAAAGATTAGAGCGAAAATAGCTGATCTAGAGTGAACATTTGTTGATCTACAAGCTCTCAATGCGTTGCATTGCAGATCAGCACATTCTCACTCAAGATCAACTTTTTTCGCTCTAATCCTTTTTTTTTTTTTTTGATTAGAGCATTTGAAGCGGTCAAACTCGCATATGTTTAGAAGCGGCACCGAGTGCTATGAGCTTGTAGATCTGCTATTTTTGAAAAATCGTGAAATGTGTGCAAATCTTTGAATATATCTTTTTTTTTAAGCAAACATTTTTAACTCAAATCTTTGCTTCTGGGACCCCCAGGAACAAAATATTTTGAGATGGGGGTCCGTGGCCAAATACTGTACATAACATTTTGGGGGTCTTTGACATGAAAATATATGAGCACCACTGATATAGAAACATACGTTTTTCAGAAAACTGTTGGGATTTAGGAGACATGTAGAATCGGCTTAAGTACTACGGGCTAACGGGCAAGTGCTGCTGTGGAAGATAGTGCTGTGTGTTTTTTTGAGGTTATCTATTATTCAGTGGAGCTCAAGAGAGCTAATTTAATTTAGACTTAAAGTAGGAATGCCTCAGGCTGCAACAAGTAGTGTTTTACATTCACACATTCCACATTCTCTTCTTGACGGTACACATGGATTGAAGTGCTCAGTCAGCAAATGACTGATTTCAGTCTTTCTGATTCCGTAGAGGACAGCTTTGGGATCATCATGTCATGCACCGAAATTAGCCGATCTACAAGCTCACAACACCTTGCGTTTTTTTTAAATGTGTGCAAATCTTTGAATATATATATATATATATATATATATATATATATATATATATATATATATATATATATATATATATATATACACATACATTTTTAACTAAAATCTTTGCTTCTGGGGGTCCCTGGAACAGAATATTTTGAGATGGGGGTCCGTGGACAAAATACATATAATTTTGGGGGTCCTTGACATGAAAAAGTTTGAGAACCACTGATATTATAGCAACAGTTAAAAAAAGAAAGAAAAACTGACATTTGTAGAATCCCCAGAAGCAAAGCTTTGAGAAGAAATATGTATATTCAAAGATTTGCACACATTTTCACGATTTAAAAAAAAAAAGTCTACAAGCTCGTAGCTTGTAGATCTGTTATTTTTGAATAGTCCAAAGTATAAAATAATGTTAAAAAGCTAAAATAACACAGTATGCACTGAATGGGTTAAATACAGTGATTAAAGTTTCCCTGGCAAAAGTGCTATTCATCTTAGTACAGTGAAGGAATACCGATCTATTACTAAGTTAAACAAATACTTTTTTGATTGATTGATTATGGACATTTACAGTACATTTCCTCTCCACAACTGAAGGAATGCAAACAATGGAGACCTGAATGGAGGCATTCAGACACATTGACATACTGACTTGATCCACACCACATACCATCCTCCATTCAACACTGACAACAGCCTGTTAGAACACGCTGGTAGTCTTATGTTTAATACACCCATCTCAACAGTCATCTGGAAAAGTGAAATAAACTGGAGGTGAAAGAACAGCAGCTGAACATCTGCACTACGTGCAACATACCTTTTGCGCGACACTGTGTGTACAAAGAAGTAGGCCATTAATTTACTTAAACGGATCCCTTGCTAATAAGCCTTATTATTTGCCTTAATATGTTATAATTGCCCTCTATAACTAAAATGATAAACAACTTAAATATTTATTTTTATTTAACCTTTATTTAACCAGTAAAATCACATTGAGACCATTGTCTCTTTTACGAGTGTGCACTGGCCAAGAGAAGAGGCAAATAAATGTTACACAGCTCTGCCAGTAACAACAATACAGGACATAACAAAGACAAACATGACATCCGTAATACCAAAAACCTACTACCAAGGGAGGCTCAGAGAGAGTCTAAATAGCACCAAATACAGACTATTAAAAGGCTAATAACAAGACAACAATACATCATAAAACTTCTAAACGAATATAAAACTAAGATCACAGCATTTGCTACTCGTCAAAGCAGGAGCAATGGCTATTATATATATAATATGTAATGTATATATGTATATATAACATATATAATATGTTCTTTATTTTAGAAATAGTTCATATTTTACTTAAAGGGATAGTTCATCCTTTTTTGTCGCATTCCTAAGCCAAAAATGTTGACCAGCGGACCGGTAGGAGACACAAAGGAGACTCTTTGTGTCTCCTACCGGAACCGCTGCCGGTCGTCAAATTATTGTCTTAGGAATGAAACAAAAACAACACAATATCCATTAATTCAAGTCTCCATGGAGTGACTGATCGATAGAAAAAATGTCATTTTGGGGGTGAACTATCCCTTTTTGCCAGACCCAAGGGGTCGGGGCTTACATGAGGCTTTGTATCTGTTTCGTCCATACATGGGCAGGGGCCAATGTCCTCCGGCCCCAGCCAAAAAAAGGTTTGTGACGTCAACTTTCGTCACGAACTATTCATGACATCATGAACTTCAGTTATAAAGTGGTTTGTAGGTGTGTTACATACTAGGACTTCATTCTGGGTCTGGCAGAACCAGGTCTCCTGGTCTTGTTTAACACATTGAATGCCAGTCGCGTAGATCTACGCGAACCTATTTAAAGCCGCAGCGTGCCAGTCGCGTAGATCTACGCGAACCGCCGATTCCCATTGAAATTGCCCCAGGTGCACTTTCCGAATTTTTTTGATCCATTTCCGTTTCCGGTTTCCGGTCGGAAACAGAATTATTCGGGTTCCGTTTTTTTCGATCGTATCCGCTTCCTGTCTGGGATCCTGTTTAAAACTCGATTTTCTCGGTTGTTGTTTTTCTCCTCGCTGATCACTGTTTAGCGTTGATCCACTGTATCTTCAAGATGGCGGCTCGCATTTGGAAACTATTTTCGCTGGCCGTTTCTCACAGATCCGCTGTGTGTTTAGAACCAAATGAACGCGCACTTTTAACTTATTTAGCGAGGTCTGTGGCGACATGAAAAAAACAAAAAAACTACAATAAAACGCTGGCACTGGTGAGTACATTATGAGATTAAACTCTGGCATGGAATGTGTTAAGGGGGACAACACCCGTCGCATGTTGATGATGTAATTTGTCCATGTTGATGATGTCATTTGTCCCAGGCTGGCGGTGGGCCATGCTCCCCTCACCTTCACCCTAACCCTGTGGTTTTTGTCCTTGTTGTCCCAGGCTAGCGGTGGGCCATGCTCCCCTCACCTTAACCCTAACCCTGTGGTTTTTGTCCTTGTTGTCCCAGGCTGGCGGTGGGCCATGCTCCCCTCACCGTAACCCTAACCCTGTGGTTTTTGTCCTTGTTGTCCCAGGCTAGCGGTGGGCCATGCTCCCCTCACCTTAACCCTAACCCTGTGGTTTTTGTCCTTGTTGTCCCAGGCTGGCGGTGGGCCATGCTCCCCTCACCCAGAGCGACAGACCCGTCACCATAGGAGAGTACCTCAGACAGCTGTCCAAACACAGGAACTTCATGTGGTTTGTCTCCATGAACCTGGTGCAGGTAAATACATACCGTATATATATATATGTGTCCACCACATGATCTAGATATACTCTTAGTTTAGACACCTTAGACACCTAACGCCTGGAAGAATTATATTTCTAACGCGATCCTCCATTGCAGAGTGATCGCCGATCGAAAGCGGTTCACTTCCACCACGTTAATAAGAAATGGAGATAGTAAGCTTTTAGTCAAGGAGTTAACATTGGAGCGGACGAACGGAAGCATTTTTGACATGGATCCACATCCGGCCTCTCCTTCTTAGAGACTCCTTGGATGATCCCAAAGTTTCGTTAGAGCGCCCCACGTGGAAAAAAAAAAAAAAAAAGTTAAAGTTAAAGTTAAAAGTTAAGTAACTCTGAGGACCCCCTAGGGGTCCCGGACCCCTGTTGAAGATCCATGCTCTAGGGCTAGGCCTCCTGCCTGGCAGTTCCAACCATAGATATAGAAACCTAGATACCTCATTGGTCTCTGCAGTTCGTTGGAGCGACCTGTTTGGTATGGTGGCCGCCATACACGCTGTGATTGGCCAGTGCCCGTCCCCCCCCCCGGAAATGGGGGGAACGGGCACTGGCCAATCACAGCGCGTCTTTTCCAGGACTTGTCAGAATCTAGTTGTCCCGCCCCCACCTGCCTCTCATTGGCCTACTGAACGCCCCTTCTGTGACGCACGCGGCAATTTCCAGCTGCCCCCCAAGGAAGCTTGGGAAGCGGAAGCGCGCGCGCTATACAGACGCTTCAGAGCCAGAGGAGGCGTCTACCTTTTATATGTCTATGGTTCCAACCCCGTCATCCTTCTACCGATATACTCACTATCCCTCCTCTGTACATGTCCAAACCATCTCAGTCTGGCCTCTCTGGCTTTATCAGTAGTGGAAAGTAACTAAGTACATTTACTTAAAGTACTGTACTTTTTTTTACGTTTTGTTTATTCGTTTTTTTTTTTACATACTCATATGCAGTACAGACATTTACTGGAGCAAATAAGCAAATAGACAGAGTATCTCCAAACAGTGATAAAAATAATTAACAGGATAGACTAATATCAATAAGAAAAGTGATAAATTGAGTAAGATATAAACAACATCAAAACAAAACAAAAACAAACAGACAACACTCACAAAAGAAAACAACAACAGACAACAAAACAAATACACAACGTAAAATCTCCAAAAACATGTATATATATGGAAAACAGTCCATGGTCTATAAACGCTACATCGAGTTAAGCACAGGTCGTTGAAAGCAATTGTAAAGTACTGTACTTAACACATCCAAACGAGGAGTGCCGAAAACGGTCCGGACCGTTTGTGACCCAATTTTATTTCTATACGTTGGGCCCACGTGGGGCGCTCTAACGAAACTTTGGGATCATCCAAGGAGTTTCTGAGAAGGAGAGGCCGGATTTGGATCCATGTCAAAAATCCTTCCGGTCGGCCTTTCCAATGTTATCTCCTTGACTAAAAGCTTAATATCTCCATTTCTTTTTAACGTGGTGGAAGTGAGCCGTTTTCGATCGGCGATCACTCTGCAATGGAGGATCGCGTTAGAAATATTATCGTTCCAGGCGTTAGTCGGGACCCTCCGCCGTCTCGCACGCACGCTTTGTTTACATGCACTTCCGCGTCGGGGCTTCTACACCACAAAACGTATCAACGTAAGTGGATGGAAGAATAGCCGGCACTCAACGTATAATATTTGAATAAACCTCTGGCACCCATGTGTTTAGTACAATTTTGAGGTATTTGTACTTTACTTGAGTATTTCCAATTTCCAATACTTTTACTTCTACTCCACTAAATCTCGGATCCAAATATTGTACTTTTACTCCACTACAATGTTTTTTTTGGTGAACATTCCCCCCAGAATAAGGGATGCTGGGGGGTTCGAGTGGTTTACAAAAGTGGCATTTTAAGTCTTTAAAGGAGGAGTTCACCCAAAAAATGACTTATTTTCTATCAATTGCACACCCCATGAAGCCTTGAATTCATGGATTTATTTTTGTTTTTGTGGCATTCCTAAGCCAATAATTTGATTATAATAAATTTGTCCCCATTGATTCCGGTAGGAGACACAAATGCATTTGTGTCTCCTACCGGAATCAATGGGGCTAAATTTATTATAATCAAATAATAAAGGAAGGAATGCGACAAAAACAAAAAAATATCCATGAATTCAAGGCTCCATGGGGTGAGTAATCCATAGAAAAAAATGTATTTTGGGGGTGAACTACTCCTTTAAGCATATTTTGATTGATTGATAATGGACATTTACAGTACATTTCCTCTCCACAACTGGAATAGCAGATCTACAAGCCCTCGACACGTCGCGAGCTTGTAGATCTGCTATTTTCACTACTTCTTACTTTTAATTCATGGAATTTCTTTGTGTTTTTACGTATGTGAAGTTCTTTTGAAACAATGACAAAAGTTCTAGGAAACGTAAAAAAAGAGGATATTTACTCACGACCCATCAAAATGATTGTGAAACACTGTTCTAGGAAACAGAGATGATGACACTTCCTCTACAAGTCACACATCTGGGGACAGTTCCTCATGTGGGTGTTTTCTCCTCTTAACCCATTAAGACCTGAAGCCGATTCTACGTGTCTCCTAAATCTCAACAGTATTCTGAAAAACGTATGTTTCTATATCAGTGGTGCTCAATCTTTGTCATGTCAAGGACCCCCAAAATTATATGTATTTGGCTGCGGACCCCCATCAAAATATTTTGTTCCAGGGACCCCCAGAAGCAAAGATTTGAGTTAAAAATGTTCGCTTTAAAAATATATATATTCAAAGATTTGCACACATTTTCAAGATTTTTCAAAAATAGCAGATCTACAAGCTCGTAGCGCGGCACTCGGTGCCGCGCTATGAGCTTGTAGATCTGCTATTTTTGAATAGCCAAAGTGTCAAATAATGCTTTTTAGCTCAAATCTAAAAATGACATAGTTCCAGGTCTTAATGTTGTCCTTGTCCCCCCCCTGCAGGTGTTTCACTGCCACTTCAACAGCAACTTCTTCCCTCTGTTCCTGGAGCACCTGCTGTCTGACAGCATATCAGCTTCTACCGGCTCCATTCTGCTAGGTAGGAACTGGAACACTTCCATATATATCAGCCTCTATACTGGCTCCATTCTGCTAGGTAGGAACTGGAACGCCTCCATATCAAGTATCAACAAGAGCTTGTGACTAAATAATAACTACAATTGGATCACAGGTTATTTTATTATATTTTCCTGTAATGTAACGGTTTTGGACATACTGTATAATACGAGGTTTCCAACCCGACAGTGACAATATTCAGAGGAGGTTACATTGGTTACATTGAAGGGGCATTTGGGGCGGTTAGACGGCGACGTCATGACGTTAACTGTCAGTTTTGGTGTAGCTCCGAAGAGTATACAAATGTAACCAAATGGACGCCTCGGAACTAACTATAAGCACTAAGTAGCTCTGGATAAAGACCAGATTGTAAATGTTAAAGTCATTTTCAGACTTTCTATTTTAAGGGAAATTCAAGCTTACTCTATAGTGAAAATTTGAAGAACTGCTTGAAACATTGCATTTCAATAAACATCACTTAGTTGGGAATCAGAATAAATAGTGAACATAGTAGATATTATACACATAGAGGTCTTCACAGGTTCACAATGACGGAGCCGAACCCTAATGGACCCCAACACTCTTCTGTCCTGCATATACTGTAATGGGCTCATATATGCGCTGTGGCTGCAGTAAGCTGATCCCTGGTCAGTCAGTATAATCATGGCAGCACTTGATTCTTGCAGCCCGAGCCCTGCGGGCATCTGCTGCTTTCACACCCACAGCCAGCTTACAAAGATCAACGGTTTGTTGTGTATTTAGCTTGTCTGGCACCTAGTTCAGTGTTTATCAACCTTTTTTGTGCCAAGGCACACCTGGCATAGCCAAAAAATCCCAGGGCACACCTAGATATACGGTATATATATATATATATATATATATATATATAATTATATATATATATACGGTATATCTATATACACACACTAGGGGTGTGCCGATATTGGGCACACAACTTCGATACAATTTCGATACGATACAATACGCACTTTTTTATCATGAAAATTAGTTTTTGCGTTATTGTGTAGCTTTTCAGCTTCCACTAGCCGTTTTTAATCCAAATAGGGCAATAGTGTGACACCTGACCCGAAAAAAACAGCATGTTGTCACCCTTTTCACCTCGGGGCTGTTTGCATGCCTGATTATTATTATTGTTTAAAAAAAAAAATTTAATTATATTTTTTCAAACCTTCTTCAAACGGCGCGGCACACCTCAGCAGTAGCCCCGGCCCAAAATTGGGACGTTTGCCAGGGTTGATATACACTGACCTAGTTGATCGAGAGAGCAACTGCACGTAGCCAGTAACAGAACGGTCATTGCAGCAATACACACGCCAATACACTATGCGCAACACATTGGGAACGGCTAGACCAGTGGTCGCCGGAGACCGAAAAAAGGTAGATCACTAAATAGACCCATTATGTCCTTCTCATTGCTGATGCCTGTGTTTCCGTTACAGGGGTGTCGTACATCGCCCCCCACCTCAACAACATGTACTTCCTGACCCTGTGCCAGCGCTACGGGGTCTACCAGGTGATCCGCTGGCTCTTCATGCTCAAACTCTGCCTTAGTGTGGCCATGCTGCTGGCGGGGGCCGACCACATCTACCTGCTCTGTGTCTTCATCGCCAGGTAGGGGAGAGAGAGACACACACACACACACACACACACACACACACACACACACACACACACACACACACACACACACACACTATTTTAAAACTTTTTTTAATGGAGAATTATACATCAACGTTTAATGTTGGCTTGTTAGATTTGCCAAAGATGGGGCCTTTCTGTGTGGAGTTTGCATGTTCTCCCCGTCACCCCTAGGGTAGGTACTGTACCCTCACAAAAAAAACATGTTGTAATCCTGGTCTCTATACCGCCTCCCCCTGGTCAGCCGGGGCGCCTGATGGAGGGGAAAGGAACAGGTTGGAATAACGTGTTCCTTCCACGCGCTACGTCCTACCGGGGGAAACTCTCCAAGAAGTGGCTTGCTACAGTAGCTCTCATCCATTGAAGGAGGCATGAGCTCGGCTCTCCCTAGGCTGGCAGAGGGAGTGTAGCGCCCGGGATTACTTAGATAATTGGCACTTGGTGAAAAAATGGGTTACAAAAATTGTGGGATAAAAAAAAATATATTTGCTAAAGAAGCCACTCCGTTTTTAAAACGAGCACAAAAAAACCAAACCTGCGACTCGTCATTTTTGCAACTCTGGGGAAAAAAACAAGCCAAAAGCCAAAAGTAGGTGTTAAATCTCCTGCTCGCTTCCAGGAGCCACAGCGAGGAGGTGCTCACCTTGAACAAAGACCTCCTTTAGTAAAGGAGGCCTTTGTCAAGGTGTAGAACACCTACTCACTGTGGTCTCTGTGTAAGGAGGTCTTACATAAAGCACAGTGAGGTGTTGAACACCTTGACAAAGGCCTCCTTACAGAGGCCCTGGTGGGCTGCCCTCCCCCCAACCCCCGCCCCGCTCAGCCAAATGAGCACAACGCCTCACTGAACCAGAACACACACACTTAGATACAATATCGTTGTTGTCGGGCAGAAACCTCTTATCTCCCTATTCTGACTTTTTGTGTTTTTTTCGTAAAGCGATTATTTAAAAAAAACAAAATCCTAACAGTTTTTGGAAAAAAATCTAAAAAATATATTTTCAATATTTTTCAAAAATAGCAGATCTACAAGCTCATAGTGCGGCACTCGGTGCCGCGCTATGAGCTTGTAGATCTGCTATTTTTGAATAGCCAAAGAAATCTAAAGTGACACAGATGCGTTCCAGGTCTTAAAGGGATAAGAAAGCATCTGTCGTTTTAGATGTTCTAACCACATTATCTTACACTTTGGCTATTCAAAAATAGCAGATCTACAAGCTCATAGCAGCCCTTGGTGCAGAGCTTGTAGATCTGCTATTTTTTTTTTTAATCATGAAAATGTGGGCAAATCTTTGAATATATATATATATATATATATATATATATATATATATATATATATATATATATATATATATATATATATTTTATAAAGCTAACATTTTGTAACTCAAATATTTGCTTCTGGGGGATTCTAAGTCCTAACAGTTTTTTTGAAAAACGTATAATGCTGCTATAATATCGGTGGTTCTCAAACTTTGTGTCAAGGACCACCCAAAATGATATGTATTTGGCCGAGGACCCCCACCTCAAAGTATCTTGCTCCAGGGACCCCCCAGAAGCAAAAGATATGAGTTAAAAATGTTCGCTTTAAAAAATATATATATATTCAAAGATTTGAAAATGTTCAAACTGCTATTTTTGCTGTTTATGAATTTGAATCCTGTAAAGTAAATAGTTTTGGACATTATGAGGTTTCCACCGGACAGAGACGTTATGTAAGCTCCTTTTGAGGTGAGCGACCGACTGGCCAAGATGAAGTTATGACCGTAGAGAGATTGTGCTCTTTTGTTACGGGTGGGTTGAACTTCTTGGACAAACAGTGTTTTTTTTTTTTGGACAAAAGAAATGAACCGTTCAAAGCTTCAATCCATCCATGACTTTATTTGAGTGAATACAAGGTTATTTCCACCGATCCGTATGGCAGAGTAAAGTATTAAAACAATCTTTCTTAAGTCCAACATCTGAGTGAGAAGTTCTTCCACCTCTGGCTATAGGGCTGGGCTGGCTGTTGGCTCAACACCTTGGTGTTACATGACTGTAATCTTTCACCTTTTCATTGTGTCTGTATCACTGATACCTCTCTCACTCACTCACTCACTCTCTCACACACACACACACACACACACACACACACACACACACACACACACACACACACACCACATGTACTTGGTAGTGATATCGCTGCTCAACAATGAAACCCTACAGCAGGGGTAGGGCAACCTTAGGCACGGCAATGCCAACTTGTTGGTCACAGGTGAGGGTGATCACTGCTGGCACACTGGCATCAGTGTGAGAGAGAGGTTTTTTCTTTTAACATTAAATATTAAAACAAAAAGGTTTAGTCAGTTAAATGGTGTCCCCTCACATCGATAAATAAATTACATCCTGCACATAATTCTACTTTCATTCAAAGTCCTAACTCTGACTGGGGAGGTAGTCAGATGAGATAGATGAGGTTATTGTTCTTACTACTAGTCTTAACGATCACATTTCTGTTTGGCTTTTTAAACATACATTACATTACATTACAGTCATTTAGCAGACGCTTTTATCCAAAGCGACTTACAATAAGTGTATTCAACATAGGTAGGGAACGAAACTACTAATCACCAGAAGTATTAAGTGCATTTCCTGCATAAACAAGCAACCAAGAGTATACCTAGCGCTAAGGTAAAAGTGCAATATATCAGCTACCTACTTTCGTAGACAGATGAACATAAATTGCACCGTCACCGCACAAAAAAAAACAACAAAAGCTTAAACAAATAAATAAATGAGTGAATAAACATTTTAAAAAGTTAATAGAATAGTGGAAATAGCCTAGCTTGTAGAGCGGCAATTTCCAACATTTCTGGAAAATGTATGAACATTTTTCAACATGGAAATAAATGATGATACAAAAAATAATTGCGACGATCTCAAATAATTGGGATTCTGCCAGTATTTTAATTATTGTGAAAGGGCCTGGTACCAAGGTTTATTTCGTCGACTAAAACTATGACGAAAAATGTTGGTCGACTGCCTTTTTTTTTACTGGCGAAAAATAAATAAAAACTAAATATAAACTAATCTACAATGACTAAAACGAAGACAAAATATATTGTCAATTTCGTCAACAAATACAAACTAGACTAAAATGTTAGTGAGGGACTAATGGAGAAGATATCCAGTAGAACTAAAAGACGAGTTATTTTATGTTTGGTTGCGCTCGGGTGTTGCGCTCTGAAAATAGCAGATGTACAAGCTCACAACGCGTCGCTCTGCGACGCGTTGTGAGCTTGTAGATCGGCTATTTTCAGCATGCAAACCAAGTAAAATCAGCCATTACGACGCCATCAAGTAACCTTACTGTAACCTCTCTCTCCTCCACAGTAACAGTGTTTACAAAGGGAACCTGGTGACTCTCTCTCCTCTCTCTCTCCTCCACAGTAACAGGGTGTTTACAGAGCTCTCTCTCTCTCCTCTACAGTAACAGGGTGTTTACAGAGCTCTCTCTCTCTCTCTCCTCCACAGTAACAGGGTGTTTACAGAGCTCTCTCTCTCTCCTCCACAGTAACAGGGTGTTTACAGAGCTCTCTCTCTCTCCTCTACAGTAACAGGGTGTTTACAGAGCTCTCTCTCTCTCCTCCACAGTAACAGGGTGTTTACAGAGCTCTCTCTCTCTCCTCTACAGTAACAGGGTGTTTACAGAGCTCTCTCTCTCCTCTACAGTAACAGGTTGTTTACAGAGCTCTCTCTCTCCTCCACAGTAACAGGGTGTTTACAGAGCTCTCTCTCTCTCCTCTACAGTAACAGGGTGTTTACAGAGCTCTCTCTCTCCTCTCTCTCTCACAGTAACAGGGTGTTTACAGAGCTCTCTCTCTCTCCTCTCTCTCTCTCCTCCACAGTAACAGGGTGTTTACAGAGCTCTCTCTCTCCTCTCTCTCTCTCCTCCACAGTAACAGGGTGTTTACAGAGCTCTCTCTCTCTCCTCCACAGTAACAGGGTGTTTACAGAGCTCTCTCTCTCTCCTCCACAGTAACAGGGTGTTTACAGAGCTCTCTCTCTCCTCTCTCTCTCTCTCCTCTACAGTAACAGGGTGTTTACAGAGCTCTCTCTCTCCTCCACAGTAACAGGGTGTTTACAGAGCTCTCTCTCTCTCCTCCACAGTAACAGGGTGTTTACAGAGCTCTCTCTCTCTCTCCTCCACAGTAACAGGGTGTTTACAGAGCTCTCTCTCTCTCTCCTCCACAGTAACAGGGTGTTTACAGAGCTCTCTCTCTCCTCTCTCTCTCCTCCACAGTAACAGGGTGTTTACAGAGCTCTCTCTCTCTCACAGTAACAGGGTGTTTACAGAGCTCTCTCTCTCTCCTATACAGTAACAGGGTGTTTACAGAAGGAACCTGTAAGCTGTTGAACCTGGTGATCTCTGACCTGGTGGACGAGGACTTCGTGCTGAACCGGCGCCACCAGGCTGCCTCGGCGCTGCTCTTCGGCATGGTGGCTCTGGCCACCAAACCGGGACAGACCTTCGCCCCGCTCATCGGCACCTGGCTCCTGTGTGTCTACACAGGTACTGTGTATATATATATATGCACGGGACTCCCTCTTTCCCGGGTGTTTCGCCCAGGTGGGCGTGGTTTTGACATTAGATTAAGGTAGTGGTTCCCAAACACGACTCGCAAGTAAATATCCTTTTTTTTCCAACTTCTTATTTTCAAAAGATTTTCAATTTATTTTTTCGTTTTTTTCCCCTAACAATTAAAGGTAGGGTAAGTGATTTGCGTTGGTTAAAATAATTGTTAAATATCTCTATATTCTGATAGTACTCATTGCTATAGAGTGTTTGTTCAGTATTAGGAGTCTCCTTGTCTCTCCACCTCTTTATTAAACAGAAAATGCATTTTCGTTTCAGTTTCAGTTTCATTTCCAATTTTATCCAACCAGGACAGAGTACTCAATCAGGATATAGATTAAACAAGTGAAATTGGAAGTGATGACACTAAGAAATGAGCAGACAAAATTGGAACTGGAACACTATACAAATTAAGCTTAAAAATGGGTACTTTCTCCTGATTGGCTGAGATTTTGACACCTACCGAAAAATGTATTTTCTGTTTATTAAAGAGCTGGAGAGACAGGGAGACATCTGTTACTGAAAAAACACTCTATAGCTATGATTACTATCAGAATATAGTATTTTAACCTTTTCACAAAATACTTTTTGTTTTAACCAAAACATATCACTTACCCTACCTTTAATCAAAAATAAAACTTTAGAACTAGTGAAAATAGCAGATCTACAAGCTCGAAAAGTGTCGCACCGTGACGTGTTTGTGAGCTTGTAGATCTGCTATTTTCACTAGTTTGGGGTTAAGGCATTATTTTCTGTGAGGTTAGGTTTAGGCATATAACCACGCCCACCTGGGCGAAACGCCAAAGAAACGCCAAAGAATATACACCACCGCTTCTCACCGTGAGGGTCCGGGGACCCCCAGGGGGTCCTTGAGGTGTGGGGGGAGGGGGTTCCAGGGGGTCCTTGAGGTGTGGGGGGAGGGGGTTCCAGGGGGTCCTTGAGGGGGGGTTCCAGGGGGTCCCTCCTCCAACTAAATAATGGATAGTGGACCCTCACGGGTCTGTAACTCTGAGAGAGTGTACAAATGGAGTCTGGTTTCATTTGTCTTACAGGGTAGATTAGGGTCCAAGCTGGCGGCAAGGTTAGCTCTGCTGGATTCGAGGCCAAATAGGAAGTCCTTATCAGCATGCACGTGATCAGGGCTCGAAATCGTGACCATTTGATGATACACATAAATTCCCCAACATTTTATCTGTTGCGACTTGGTAGAGTGTATCGAGAGGGAGCACTTGGATCCGAACCGTGGGGAGAGTGTAGCGTCCCCCATAAATATTGCCGTGATTTGCTCCACTGAGCGAGCTATAGCTCTCTGTGGCGCAGAGGGTTGTTGGCCGGACTGGTGAGCAGGAGACAGGGGGTTCGATCCCAGCTCGGTGCGCTGCGCACTGTTCGTTACAATCAGGGTTCCCCCACGGTTATGACATTCCTGGAAATATTTAGAAATGAGAAAAACAGTTTTCCAGGCCTGGAGAAGGTTTGGTATTAATCAAATGCTTTTGGATATTGATTTTGTTCATAAAAACATGTGTATTACATGCGTTACGTGAACTACGTGTGGCCTAACGTGTGCAAGAATCGCGTGACAAAAAAATATAGATCTACAAGCTAACAACGTTTTGGGAAAAGTTATGGATTTTGAAAAGACATTGTTAAAAATGTGTGGGGACCCTGTACAATAATGATATAGAAGGACATGCAGTGTGTTTGTGGTGGGGCACTTGAACTTGATGAACCATGGAGTCACTGTGGATCTGAGGCTTTCTTAGCCCTGAAGCCGATTCTAAAAATGTCTTCTAAATCCCAACAGTATTCTATATCAGTGGTTCTCAAACCTTTTCATGTCAAGGACCCCCGAAATTATATGTATTTGGCCGCGGACCGCCATCTCAAAATATTTTGTTCCAGGGACCCCCCAGAGGCAAAGATTTGAGTTACAAATGTTTGCTTTAAATATATATATATTCAAAGATTTGCACACATTTTCACGTTTTTTCAAAAATATCAGATCTACAAGCTCGGCTCATAGCGCGGCACTCGCTGCCGCGCTATGAGCTTGTAGATCTGCTATTTTTGAATAGCCCAAAGTGTTAAATAATGCTTTTTAGCTCAAATGAAAAAGTGACACAGATGCATTCCAGGTCTTAATGGGTTAAGACAGGATACAGGTTACAGGTTGAGCGTACACATTGCTAGAATTCCTGCCATATCTTCTGTTTATAATCAATGTGTACGTGTGGGAATGTATTGAATGACACACATGTAACGGCACGTTTTTTGATAAGGCTTTGTAGCCTACTATTATTACACAACTATCTGAAAACCAAAAAGATTTTTAGTATATAGACTTAAACCGATAAAGACTTGAACTAAAAACTGAACTTTGAATTATTTTCCTTGCACCTTAACTAACGTCCATAAGTATATCATGCACAGTATACATCTGCTGCTTTGCTCACACACCTTTATATCTTATCTCAGGTACTTGTGTAGATAACCTTTTTTTTTCTTCCTCTTGTTTGATCTCCTCTCCCCCTTGCTCCCCCCCCCTTCTTCCCTCTCGTTTTATTCAATGGAAATAACGATACGATGGGAACTATGCACGAAAACGAATTTCACCCACTTTTTTACTTCTGTAAACCTGTGATGTGAGTCATGTGGCAATAAAGCTGGCCTCATTCTCTCTCTCTCTCAAATAGAACTATTACCAGCTCGACCCGACTCTACTAGGACCGGGCGATATGACTATTTTCAAAACATCTTGAAATTGTGAACAATTTTGAATAATACAAATCTTCTCTTATTGGATTTTCTTCGTGAAATTCGTTTTTCGCCTTAATCCATTTAGACCGGGAAAGAATAGCAGATCTACAAGCTCATAGTGCCGCGCTATGAGCTTGTAGATCTGCTATTTTTGAGAATATGTGAATCTTTGAATTTAAATATTTTTTTAAAGCAAACATTTTTAACTCAAATCTTTGCTTCTGGTGATTCTACAAATGTCTTCTAAATCCTAACAGTTTTCTGAAACACACATGTTGTTGCTATAATATCAGTGGTTCTCAAACCTTTTCATGTCAAGGACCACCCAAAATGATATGTATTAATTGGCCACGGACCCCCCATCTCAAAACATTTTGATCCAGGGACCCCCCAGAAGCAAAGATATGAGTTACAAATGTTCGCTTTGAAAATATATATATTCAAAGATCTGCACACATTTTCACGATTTTTTCAAAAATAGCAGATCTACAAGCTCGGATCTATAGCGCGGCGGCCAAAGAAATCTTAAAGTGACTCTGCATGGATTCAGATTATTATTTTTTGCTTTAATCCATGTCTCTGTCCCCCCCACCACCAGGATATGACATCTTTGAGAGGAACGAACCAGTGAAGGAGGCTCTGGCAGCAGCAGCGGCCCCCCCAGCAGTGGCCTTGGTGACGGGGACGGGGACGGCCCCTCTGCGCCTGGGCTGCTTCTACATGCTGGTGTTCGTGCCCATCACGTGCGCTCTGCTGCAGCTGGCGGCGTGGTCGCGCTTCACGCTGCACGGCCGCAGGCTGCAGGACGTGAAGACCCAGAGGCAGGGCGCTCACATCGGCAGTCACCTCCTGGACGACGTCAAGGCCATATGAGAGACCCCCCCTTCTGCCCCACGGGGGGCGCCAAAGTGTACTACGATACGATCCATGTTTTACTTAACGTATCAGTGGTGGAAGAGGTGCTAACCCGTAAAGGGATAGTTCACCCAAAAAAATACTTAAATTCATGGATATTTTTTTTTTTTGTCGCTTTCCTAAGCCAATAATTTGATGACCAACTGCAGGCAGCGGTTCCGGTAGGAGACACAAAGGAGAATTTTTGTGTCTCCTACCGGAACCGCTGCCGGTCATCAAAAATTATTGGTTTAGGAATGAGACAAAAACAAAAAAAATATCCATTAATTCAAGTCTCCATGTAGGGTGACTAATCCATAGAAAAAAAGTCATTTTGGGGGTGAACTATGCCTTTAAGTAATGCCGTCGAGATTTCGTCGCTGTTGGGTGGAAACCTTGTATGTCTAAAACCGTACCTTTTTTAGAAATTATTATATTAAAGACATTTTTTAAATAGTGAAAATGGCAGATCTACAAGCTCGTAGGTCGGCTATTTTCACTACCTTTGTGTGACACTCTTGTGTGATGAAATAGGGCATTCATTTATGAAAAAAGTTGAAATATGGAGATACAAGGTTTCTGTCCGACATTAACTTGAAGTATCTAAAGGAAAAGTACTTGATATGCAGAATGTTCCATTTCTCTTTTTTTTAACAAAAGTTTTAAAAATCTAGAAAAAATTGCAGATCTACTAGACGGGTTGCGACCTTGTAGATCGGATACTTTTTGAATAGACAACATATAGACAACGGGGCTTAATTGGTTCAAGTATTTTTGTGATGCTGTAAATCTACAAAGTAAGTAGTATAAAGTACCGGTATCGGAAAATGGACAAACCCAAGTTAACTAAAAGCCTCAAAATTGTGCTTATAAGTACAGTAACCGGAGTAAATGTACTTAGTTACTTTCCACCACTGGTACCATGGACTTGAACACTGCCCCCCCCCCCCCCCCCCCGAAGTCTACACTCAAGGGCATCTTCAGCATGTGCAACAACTTGCGCCCTCTACCTGCATAAGAGGGAGTTGCACGACACAGTTGTTGTTGCCTGGCTGGCATACGGCAACAAACAAACAAACAAAAAGACTGGAATATCCCACTGGGAACAAATGAAATGTCACTTTTGGAAAACAGAAAAAAACTAAACATTTCTGCCTTATTTTGATACGGAGAAAAAAAAGTATATTTATATATGAACTGATGACCAAATAACGCAGAACCAATCACACTCTTGGATGTAACGAGGACCAAGGTCTCAACGTTTTTAAGGGGCCGAAGGGCCAAAGGTGATCCGGCATGTTTGTATAATACGTTTTTTTTTTTATGAAAGGGTAATCCTGGACAAATGCACAAATGTCTGAATTTCATGTTCTAAAGGGGCCGCGTCCGCAGAGGAACGCCTTTTGAGCTGGCAGTGCCAGTCTGCCATGCATTTCTATGGTAAACACGCTGGCGTTTCCTCCTTTTTGCTTTAAGCCATTAAGACAGTTTTCTGAAAAAAACGTATGTTTCTATATCAGTGGTTCTCAAACTTTTTCATGTCAAGGACCCCCAACATGATATGTATTTGGCCGCCGACCCCCATCTCAAAATATTTTGTTCCAGGGACCCCCAGAAGCAAAGATTAAAGTTACAAATGTTCGCTTTCAAACAATATATATTCAAAGATTTGCACATATTTTCACGATTTTTCAAAAATAGCAGATCTACAAGCTCATAGCGCGGCACCGAGTGCCGCGCTATGAGCTTGTAGATCTGCTATTTTTGAATAGCCAAAGTGCAAAATAATGTTTTTTTTTTTTGCTCAAATCAAAAAGTGACACAGATGGCATAATCCATGATAGCGCTCCCGACGCCCGGCTTTTTTTTTTTTCGCCGCAGCGCTTCAAGCTGGAAAAACGGCTCAACTTTTGGAGAGGAGCGCCGCTCTTTTGATCCTCCTGGTTGTGTGTGAATTTGCCAGCCGACGTTGACTCGTTAACCACACAACCAAGCTATTTGTAATGATAACATAGATCTGGACGTATGAGCACAGTGGTGGTTTGATGGGTTTGAACGTTGCATGCAGGCGCCATGGACATGATATCAAAAGGCGTTCTCGTTGCACACGGCCCCTAACGGTTAACCACTTAAACCCCTATACCAGGGGTCTTCAACAGAGTTACTACAGGGGGGTCCGCCAAATCTTTGTGTTACGATTTTCTTTTTTACCTTAACCACTTGAACCCTATATATAGCATCCCTTTTCTGAGGGAAACTTTAGCCAAAAATAGCCGATCTACAAGCTCACAACGCCTCGCAGCGCGAGGCGTTGTGAGCTTGTAGATCGGCTATTTTTGGCAAAGAAGTTTGGTGTAAAGGGGGAAAAAGAGCAGACCAAGTAAACAAAAAAAACAGTTTAATCTGAAACACAATTTTATACAATATAGAGGAGGGGGTTCCTGCTTCATCTCTCTCTCAGCTAGGGGGTCCTTGGCCTGAAAAACGTTGAAGACCCCTGCCATATACGGTTGACCGGAGTGCCCCAGGGCTCTATGCTGGTGCATTTTCAGTTTTCTGTTATTGTGGGGAAAGCTTTCGCTGAAAAATGGCCGATCGACAAGCGTGTCGATCAGCTATTTTCTGTTAAATCTTTCCCCACAATGCTGGGGTTTAAGTGGTTAAGTTACCAGAGTGTCCGTAATCTCTCAAGCCCCAGACTTATAGCCTGATTTATACTTCGTCGTATGACATCGATCACAACACAGTGTTTACAATTTTAGGGCTGAAAACCATCGATTACTTTCTTATCGATGACTCTATCGATTTGCTATTTTGATTAATCGAATAATCGAGGAAATAAATGAGTTAAACATTTCTTATATATCTGCGACTCGAATAACCACTCGACGTGTGTTTTAGAATTCTTTGCACAACTATTTTATGGAAAGAAAGAGGCCCAATAGTCGATCTACAAGCCTCGTCTACTTTCACTATTTTTTTGCGTTTGTTTTGAAACTTTTTTTTCGTCTACAATGACGTGACCAAAGAATAGGAATGGATTATTAATCTGTTATTTTAGTAAATTATCGGTGATCAAACCAAACACAAAAAATCAAATCGATTAATTTGACCAGCTGTTGCAGCCGTTAGTGTATTTTAAAACTTATTTGAAAGTATATTTTTGAATTTCCATTCCTGCTAAGCGGTGGGCTAGCAAGGTTTCGTCTAATGGGCTCCTATGCACAGCAGCCATATTGGGGGGGGGGGGGTAAAAAATCGGGCCCCTGGTCCACACTTTAAGACCCACTGGTGTAGCAGAGTGTTTCCAGTGAGCCAACATGCAACACCGTCAGCACCCTGACTCTGTTTGACCTTGAATGGTACTCAACCTTAATTAGCATCATTGGTAACACCTGTGCAGGAAGTAAGGAAGAGACCCCAATTTCTATGGCTGCCGTGCATAGAGCCCTATTTGTCTTTTTTTAGCAGAGTTATTTATGTGACTGCACAGGCCAAACGCAACGTTGGAGGAATGAGCTTTAGGCGGAATCACGGTTGGATTTGCCTTTTGATATCCCCCTTTCTGGTCATTCATTTTGGTGGGGATATACTTTATCACTGCTACTGGTCAAACTCATTTAAATACATGCATTTCCTTTTGGGAAATGTAGACTGTCTGATGTGTTTGATATTTAATGATATTTATGTTTGCAATGTAAGTATTTCATTTAGAAAAATGTTAACGACATCAAACCTGGCATCCCTAATTTGGGCACAATTTTCACGGGGGGAAAAAAACGTTTTTAGATGTAGCAAAAATAGATCTACAAGGCTCACGTGTGTGTTGAAATGAGACGTGTTGTGAGCTTGTACATCAGTTATTTGGGGTATTTGTCATATGATGAAGTATACAGGACTAAAGAAAGTGCCCCCCCCCTCTCTCTCTCTCTAATTTTCTATGTTCTTTTCTTCTTGTTTTTTAATAAATGGAGCATTTTAACACTGTGGGACCAACATGTCTGTCTAACATGTTTTCAACAGGATATGTGTAGCGTACAGTACAGTACACCACTGGTTCTCGGGGACCCCCAGGGGTCTTTATTAACCCATTAAGAGCTGAGCTCATTCTACAAATGCCTTTCTAAACAGTTTTCTGAAACCTGAATCAGTGGTTGTCAAACTTTTTCATGTACTATATTATGTATTTGGCCGCTGACCGCCCCATCCCAAAATATTTTGTTCCAGGCCCCCCCCCCCCCCCCCCCCCACAGAAGCAAAGATGTGATTTAAAAATGTTCGCTTTGAAAGAATATATTCAAGGTTTTGCACAAATGTTCAAGATTTTTCAAAAATAGCAGATCTACAAGCTTGTAGCACGGCACGAAGTGATGCGCTATGAGCTTGTATATGTGCTATTTTTTTTAATAGCCAAAGTACATAAACAATTGCTTTTTTTGTTCAAATCTAGAACAACACAGAGGCTTTTCCGGTTGTAAAGGGTTAAGAGGGATCCAGGGGATCCCCAGCAAAATTAGGAACTGTTTGAACCACTTCGGTCACTTCAGGCTATTTGGAAAAAGACGATCTAGCTTGTAGATCGGCTACATGGGAAATATTTGGCTTGTTGTATTTGTTATTTAAATGCTGCACTTATCATCTTAAAAGGCTAAATGCATTTTAATTTGGTGGGGTCCTTGACATGAAATAAGATGAGAACCACTGGTGTATAGTCTTATTATGTCTAATTATACATTTAGGCAACGTGAAACAGATTTAGCACGGAAAGACCTAATGTAATTCAATTTTGAAGACTTTTCTCAAATCTCTAATGGAATGAATGCTCAGCTTTTCTGACGTAGATAATGGATAGGCTATATTTCTAACGTGACTGAAAAATCTAACATCCTTGCACAAAAACTGCCATTTGTCTTGAACCGTCTTAATATCTTCGGCTGTGATATTATGCACTAGCACATAAACATGGATATATCGCGTAACAAGTGTTCTCTACAAAGTTTACTTTCCTATCCTCCTAAAAATACAAGTATTTTTCAGATTACGTGAGGAATGTGTGGATTTAGTTTCTGCCACAAGATTATTTCTCCTCATTGTTGAGATTTATCAAGCAGGATATAATGTACTGTGTGTGCCATGGTGTCTTTTTGACTTTACGCTCAATAAAAAAAGAAAAACATTCCACAACGTTTGTCCTTCATAAGCAATGTCTTTGATACTTGTGTGAATAACTGGCGGAATTCATTCCTATTTATCTTAGTCAAATGCTTTGAATTTAAGTGTGATCAAGGAAACGGAGATGCTTTAACCTCTTGAACCCCAGCATGCCTATTCTGGAGTGAACATTAACCAAAAATAGCAGATCTACAAGCTCCCAACGTGTTGCAACGCGGCACGTTGTTAGCTTGTAGGTCTGCTATTTTTGGTGAATGTTCCAGTTCTCTAAGAGTAGAGGGTTTAAATGGTTAAACATGGGAGAGTAGAAATGCATTCAGGAATAAAGAACCCAGGAATATTTGTATTAGCAAAACGTGTCCTTTTCCAAGTTTATATATTTAACTGTTTTATCACGCTCAAGCATCTTGAGCTGTATCTTTAGTTTCATGTACTGTGACCTTTTTAACTCTTCATCCACGCTTTTGTTTTCTCTCGGCTTGATTACTGCAATGCACTCTACTCTGGCCTGCCAAAGAAAACAACTGTTCACAACTTGTTCAAAATGCGGCAGCAGGCACGTGCACAGATAAACTCTAGGTGGTGCTAGAGCACCTGCCCTTTGCCCTCTGGACCAAAAGTGCCCTTTTGAAAAACATCTGCATCAACATTTACACATCTGCATCAGACAGCATATGGCTATTGAAACAAATACATTTGCAATTATGACGTACAAGATGTGCCTGTAATAAATATCACACTACTAGGGCAGCCGGCGGTTCCGCACGCCGCACAAGGTGCCCTTTTTTTGACTTGAGCACCCGCCCCTCAAAATGTCTGTGCACGCCACTGTGCGGCAGCCAGAGTTTTAACTACAACTAGGATGAGAGAACATATTACTCCAGTTCTAGCTTCACTACACTGGCTCCCGGTTGTTTTTAGGATTGTTCCAAAACCGGCCCCTCAGGTCTTCTAGTGCTGACCTGCTCGAGGTGCCTACAATAACATATAGAAAACACGGTGAAGCAGCATTTTGCTTCTACGGACCGACAGCGTGGAATAGACTCCCATTACACCTAAGACAGGCGGCCTCTGTGGATAGCTTTAAAGCACAGCTCAAGACCTACTTATTCACTCTTGCTTTTAGCTGATTCTTTGGTTGATTTTTAAATCTCTTTGTTGTTACCCATGTCCTCACTGTATTGCCTGATTCACTGCCTTTTGCTATTATTTTAATGTTTTATGCTTTTGCTTTTCTTTTTCTTTTTTGCTTTATTGTTAAATTGGTTGTAACTGTAATTGTATTCTTGCTCTGTAAAGCACTTTGAGCTGCATTTCATGTCATGAAAGGAGCTATACAAATAAAGTTTATTATTATTGCCAGACCCAAGGGGTCGGCCTACATGAGGCTTTGTACCTGTTTTCTCCATACATGGGCATGCCCCCTTTGCCCTTAGGCCCCAGCCATAAAAGTCTGTCCCCCTTTCGTCCATACATGGGCATACACAGGCTGACACGTCATGTGAAGTCCGGCTTATAAAAGTCTGTCCCCCTTTCGTCCATACATGGGGATAAATGTCTGTCCATCTTTTGTCCCCCTTTCGTCCATACATGGGGATAAATGTCTGTCCATCTTTTGTCCCCCTTTCGTCCATACATTGGCATACACAGGCTGACACGCAGGGGCGGCCTTAGTGATCTGGGGGCCCGTTTCAAGAGCTAATATGTGGCCCCCTATGCAACCCCCCACCCCCCCAAAACACGGTCACCCCGATTTTGTTTGCGGAATTTGCGGATTTTGTTTGCGAAAAAATCTAAAATTGTATTTTGAAAAAATTTCAATTGAAACGGGTGAAACATAGGAAAGGCCGCCCCTGCTGACACGTCATGTGAAGTCCGGCTTAGCCGTGACGTAGTGCTCTGATCTTATGAAGTACTTATTCTGGGTCTGGCAGAACCAGGTCTCCTGGTCTTGTTATTTACAGTACCTGCCAACGTTTGTACTTTTCCCCCTAATATCTAATATCTAATATCTACGCAGTGATATTAGTCTGGAAACTCTGTGTGAAACCTGCGTTTCCAAGGGGCAAATTCAAAAAAAAATCCTCTAGTGATAAACCCGCCCCATGTTTGCATACTGAGCCCTGATTGGTCCCTCACAACTTCGGAGGGACCAGAGCAGAGTCCAGTCTCTATTGAGAGGGGCCAGACCTAATCTGCCAATGGCAATGTATTTTTGCAATGGCAGATTCGTCTGGAACCAGGCTATTGTCAATGGCAATGGACATTTAAAGGGGGAAAAAGTACAAACTTTGGCAGGCTACTAGTCCTACATACAGTACTTACACCTAGAAACCCCATTCAAACTTTAAAGTGTTCATCTTACTGTGAACATGTTTGCTTGAAAACGAATCGAAACGAAGTTGGACAAAAATGTCCTTGTTGGATTTGAACTAACAGCCTTCTGGTTTCAAGCTCTGTATCTTAACCACTGCACCACTGTGATTTACACTTATTATGTTCAATTGCGTGATCTTCAATGAAAGATAAGTTAAAGATAAAAGTCGGAAAAAATGTCTTGCTGGATTTGAACTCAGAACTTTCTGTGTGCAAGGTTTGTATCTTAACCACTGCTCCACTGTGCGTGTGTTAGAATTTGTAAAATTGAAATACTCCACTCCTTAGTTCATTGCTTTTCAACTTTACCTAACTGAAGGCTAACATACAAAAGAGAACGCGATGGTGTAGTGGTCTGATGATAAGGCTCTCAGCACAGAGATCCCATGTTCAAATCCCAGGTCTCCTAGTTCAATGCTGGAGTACTAAAAAATTACTAAAAATTATGTTTTAGTAAAGTGCATGAGCAAGCAAGTGCAAGTTCCTTTAATTATTTTGGGGTGAATGACCCATCACGTTCATGCAATGTCAATGTACAATGTTTCTTGCATCTGGGTAGCTCAGTTGGAAGAGCTCTTGACTCTCCCTTGACGCTCTTGACTTAGGTCATACGATCGACTCTGGCAAATCAGCATGTGAGCAATCTGTCTCCCTGGGTTCTAGTGCTGTTGCTGATAATAAGCCCACTTGTAAAGTGCATGAGCCAAATGTCTTTAATTAATTGGGGGAATGACCCATCACGTTCATGTCATGTCAATGTCCGATGTTAAGTGTGCTTGGGTAGCTCCAAGTTGGAAGAGCTCTTGACTGCAGACTACAAGGTCATAGGATTGAATCCCCGCACAGGAAACTTGGCATCTGAGCAATCTGGCTCCCATGGGTCAATCTAACGTTTTTCGCCTTTATGGCCATTGCCATTGACAATGCATTGGGCTCTTAAAGTTAAATATTTAAAAAACTACACATTTCAAAGTAAAAATCTCAAGCATACATGTCCAATGACAGTGCAATGACATATGTCCAACTTTTACCTGGGGCTTCTACCTTTATCTAATATTTCAGTGAATACCACACAAGTTAAGAACCTCTGTGGTGCAGTGGTTTAGAAAAATGGCTTGCAACCAGAAGGTTCCCAGTTCAAATCCAGTCAAGACATTTTTCCAACTTTAACCTGACTTTTGCACCATTATCTAATCTTTCAGTGAAGAGTGTGTAAGAAACTACAGAAGATATAAATCATGGTGGAGCAGTGCTTAAGAAACAGGCCTTACAATATGTGGGTTATTGGTTCAAATCCAACTATTTTTCCAAGGTTTATCTGACTCTTGTGGTCTGTATCTAATCTTTCACTGAAGAGCGTGCAAGAGAATGAATTCAATATGAACCACAGTGGTGCAGTGCTTTTTTTTTGTTCTTCTTTTTTTCTCCCCCCCCCCAACCTGGCTCTTGTAACCACATTTTTCAGTGAAAACCGCATTAAAAAAACGCATAGTAGAAACTATCTATTAAAACTAACTAAATGTATTAATAACAGTGGAGCAGTGGTTAAGATACAGGCCTTGCACACGGAAGGTTCAAAACCAGCAAGGAATTGTTTCCAACTTTTACGTGGCTCTTTCACCTATCTATCTAACCTTTCAATGAATAACGTGCAAGAGAACAGATCAAGTATGAACCATGGTGGTGCAGTGGTGATGATACAGGACTAACAGAAGGTTTTCAAACCCAGCAGTGATATTTTCCAAGTTTGTACCCGGCTCTCGTACCTGTACCTCTAATCTTTCACTGAAGATGCAAGAAAACAGAATCACTAAAACCTACTGTAGTGCAGTAGTTAAGATATGAGACTTACAATTAGAAGGTTGCTGGTTCAAATCTAGCAAGGTATTTTTCCAACTTTTACCTGACTCTTGCACCTTTATCTAATCTTTCAGTGAAATACATGAAAGTGAACCTAACAAGTATAAATTTCAGTGGTGCAGTGGTTAAAATACAGGGCTTACAACAAGAAGTTTGCTGGTTCAAATCCAAAAAGAACATTTTTCGTATTTTTACCTGACTCTTGCAGCTTTATCTAATGTTTAACTGAATAGAACAAAGCAAGTAAGAGCCATGGTGGTGCAATGGTGAAGATACAGGACTAATGAACAGAAGGTTTGTAGTTCAAATCCAGCAATGAAAATTTTCCAACTTTGTACCAGGCTCTCGTACCTGTACCTCTAGTCTTTTACTTAAAATGCAAGAGAATGAAGTCAGTGTGAACCACTTTGGTGCAGTGGTTAAGGTAAAGGATTTGTAATCAGAAAGTTGTAAGTTCAAATCCAACTAGGACATTTTTCAAACTTTTACCTGACTCTTGCACCTTTATCTAATCTTTCAACGTGCAAGTGAACAGGCAAGTATGAATTACAGCTGTGCAGTGGTTAAGGTAGAAGACTTGCAACCAGAAGGTTGCTAGTTCAAATCTAATAAGAACATATTTCGAACTATTACCTGACTCTTGCACCTTTATCTATTCACTGAAGATCACACAAGAGAACAAATCAAGTAAGATCTACAATGGTGCAGTGGTGAAGATACGGGACTAATAAGTAGAAGGTTCTTTGTTCAAATCCAGCAATTACATTTTTCCAAGTTTGTACCCAGCTCTTGTACCTGTACCTCTCATGTTTTATGATGCAAGAGTACAGCACCAGTATAAATCACTGTGGTGAAGTGGTTAAGGTAAAGGGCTTGTAACCAGAAGGTTTCTGGTTCAAATCCAACATGGTCATTTTCCAAGTTTGTACCTACATTACCACTTGCAGAACCTTTTTTTTTTTTTTTTTTTTTTTTACATTTTCCCACGTTTTACCTGGCTCTTGTCTTTCACTGTCGTGCTTTCAATGAAACTCGCATAATAGAACAAATTAAATGTTAATCACAGTGGAGCAGTGGTTAAGATACAGGCCTTCCATACAGAAGGTTTTGAGTTCAAAACCAGCAAGGAATTCTTTCCAACTTTTACGTGGCTCTTTCACCTTTATCTAATCTTTTAAAGAAATACATGAAAGTGAACATAACATTAATACATTTCAGTGGTGCAGTGGCTAAAATACAGGGCTTACAACCAGAGGTTTGCTGGTTCAAATCCAACAAGATCATTTTTCAAAATTTTACCTGACTCTTGCAGCTTTATATAATCTTGGACTCAAGAAAACAAAGCAAGTAAGAACCACGGTGGTGCAATGGTGAAGATACAAGACTAATGAACAGAAGGTTTCTAGATCAAATCCAGCAATGACATTTTTAGTTTTGTACCCGGCTCTCGTACCTGTACCTCTAATATTTCACTTAACATGCAAGAGAACGGTGTCAGTATGAACCACTATAGTGCAATTGTTAAGATACAGGGCTTGTAACCTGAAGATTCCTGGTTCAAATCCAGCAATATTTTTTTCCAACTTTAAGCTGACTCTTGCACCTTTATCTAATCTTTCACTGAATAACGTGGAAGAGAACAGATGAAGTATGAATCATGTTGGTGCAGTGGTGAAGATACAGGACTAACAATCAAAATCTTCTTGGTTCAAATCCAACAATGACTTTTTCCAACTTTGTACCCGGCTCTCGTACGTGTAGTTCTAGTCTTTGATTTATATTCAGTGTGAACCACTCTGGTGCAATGGTTGAGGTCAAGGGCTTGTAACCAGAAGGTTGCTGGTTCAAATCCAATTAAGACAGGTTCCGAACTTTTACCTGACTCTTGCACCTTTATCTAATCTTTCAGTGAAGAGTGTGCAAGTGAACAGAATACGTATGAATTACAGCTGTGCAGTGGTTAAGATACAGGACTTGCAACCGGAAAGTTGCTGGTTCAAATCCAACAAGGACATTTTTCGAACTTTTACCTGACTCTTGCACCTTTATCTAATCTTTCAGTGAAAACCGTGCAAGAGAACAGAATAAATATGAATTACAGCTGTGCAGTGGTTAGGGTACAGGACTAGTAACCAGAAGGATGCTGGTTCAAATCCAACTAGGACATTTTTTGAACTTTTACCTGACTCTTGCACCTTTATTTATTCACTGAAGATCACACAAGAGAACAATCAAGTAAGATCTACAATGGTGCAGCGGTGAAGTTACAGGACTTATAAGTAGAAGGTTCTTTGTTCAAATCCAGCAATTACATTTTTTCAAATTTGTACCCAGCTCTTGTACCTGTACCTCTAATCTTTAAGTTAAGATGCAAGAGAACAGTGTCAGTATGAACCACTATGGTGCAGTGGTTAAGGTAAAGGGCTTGAGACCAAAAGGTTTCTGGTTCAAATCCAGCAAGGAAAGCTTTCTACCTTTTACCTGACTCTTGCACCTTTATGTAATCTTTCAGTGTAGAGCGCGCAAGAGACCACACCAAGTAAGAACCACGGTGGTGCAGTGGTGAAGATACAGGACTAACAAACAGAAGGCTCTTGGTTCAAATCCAACAATGACATTTTTCTTTTTCGTTTATACCCGGCTCTTGTACCTCTAGTCTTTCACTTAACAAGCAAGAGAACAGATTAAGTATGAACCACTGTGGTGCAATGGTTAAGATAAACGCCTCGGAGTGCAAAGCCTGTGAGTTCAAACCTCACCGATGATGGTGAAAGAGAAACCGCGGAAGATGGTAAAAGAGAAACCCCGAAAGATGGTAAAAGAGAAATCCCGAAAGATGGTAAAAGAGAAACCCCGAAAGATGGTAAAAAAGACACTCCGAAAGATGGTAAAAAAGACACTCCGAAAGATGGTAAAAGAGCAATCCCGAAAGATGGTAAAAGAGCCACTCCGAAAGATGGTAAAAGTGACACTCCGAAAGATGGTAAAAGTGACACTCTGAAATGATGGTAAATGAAGACAAGTGACAGAGAAGACATCAGAATGGAACACCTCGACACAAACGAGATTCCCAAAGCAACATCTCAAACTGGCGGAGATGAAAGAAGGCAGAGAGTTGAGTAGGAAAAAGGGGAAAAAGCATTTCTTGAAATAAAAAACATTTTTTATTTTTATTTAATTTTAAGCCTCTCCCAGGAAGGCGGGCTAAATCCATCCTCCTCCTCTTTTGAACAAAAAAACTGAAATAGCTATGGCCAGGATTCAAACCCCTGACCTTCTTCATACAAGTCCTGTGCTTTACCTTCACACCACCAGGCCTTTCACATTAAATGAATATTTTAGGTCATATTTGACGTTGACGGAAGAGCTGGCAGGTGAAAAGATACAAATATTCAAATGTTTAAATATTTGCACATTAAATATTATTAATGTGGTGCTTTGTTTTTCATCATATTTAATTATTGATAATGATAATTCATTTGATTATTAGTTTTAGATTAGACCAAAATTATTGTCATTTAAGATATTTTCTATTCAAATATATTAGCTGAATTATTATTAGCTAAAATAATTAGTGTCTATAAGGTTGTCAGTCAGTGTGGTATTACACCCATATATAAACTTCTCTCTGATTATCTGCAATGAGTTTAACTGAAAAATATATATCACTCATGGCATGCTGCATATCACATTCATGAACAATTATAAGCTGAGAACAAATAGTTATCAACTACATTCTGTTTTTTTTAACTGATATTAGACAGTTTGACTTTAAATTTACATTGAATTGATGCCAACCACTTCCATTCAATGTCTTTGTTACAACATAAAAACCTCATGTCATACTATGCTACTACAGTATATGTTCAATATAACCATTAATATAGTTTAAAAAGTCATGACTCATGTCATGGGACACTACATACAGTAGTATCCCCATGACAACATTGTAATATAATACTGTCCAAAAACATGAACCTACTGTAACTAACCCTATGTCTTCAAAAAACATAAAAAGATGGGTTTTGATTTCAAGACATCTTTATTGACACAAATGCATATGAGTAAACATATGCATAAAAGGATTTCCATCCGTGTGTGTGTGTGTGTGTGTGTGTGTGTGTGTGTGTGTGTGTGTGTGTGTGTGTGTGTGTGTGTGTGTGTGTGTGTTGTGTGTTGTGTGTTGTGTGTTGTGTGTTGTGTGTTGTGTGTTGTGTGTTGTGTGGTGTGTGTGTGTGTGTGTGTGTGTGTGTGTGTCTGTTGGGAGGTCAGCACAGCAGATATAACTATTACAGAAAAACAAAATCAATAATAAATTAATGAATACAATTTTCAATTAACCATACAACTAAAATCACATTAAAGGTAGTAAGTGATATTTCTTTTGTATTTTCTTTTTTTGTTTTGTTAAAAAGGTTCAAGTACTATATTCTGATAGTAATCATTGCTACAGAGCGTTTGTTCGGTCACATGGGTCTCTCCAGCTCTTTAGTAAACACAATATAGTACATTTTCAAGTAGGTGACAACATTTTAGCCAATCAATAGAGAGCACTGCATTTTCTGTTTAATAAAGAGCTGGAGAGACATGGGAGACTGCTTTTACAGAACAAACACTCTATAGCAACGAGTACTATCAGAATATAGAGCTATCACTTACCCTATATAGGGTAAGTGATTTGCTTTGGTTAAAATAAGTGTTAAATAGCTCTATATTCTGATAGTACTCATTGCTATAGAGTGTTTGTTCAGTAACAGGAGTCACCTTGTCTCTCCAGCTCTTTATAAAACAGAAAATGCATTTTTGTTTCAGTTTCAGTTTCATTTCCAATTTTATCCAACCAGGACAGAGAACTCAATCAGGATACAGATTAAGCAAGTGAAATTGGAAGTGATGACACTAAGAAATGAGCAGACAAAATTGGAGCTGGAACACTATACAAATTAAGCTTAAAAATTGGTACTTTCTCCTGATTGGCTGAGATTTTGACACCTACCGGAAAATGTATTTTCTGTTTATTAAAGAGCTGGAGAGACAGGGAGACATCTGTTACTGAACAAACACTCTATAGCAATGATTACTATCCGAATATAGTATTTAAACCTTTTAACAAAATACTTTTTGTTTTAACCAAAAAATATCACTTACCCTACCTTTAACACTTATTTTAACCAAAGTAAATCACACATTTAACAATATGGTGTATAGAACCTGTTTTTAATCTCAAGTAGTGTCGTTTTGTGGTGTCTTGTCCTTTGATAACGCTTAGGCAGGTTGTGGTGTTAGGGTTAAATTCTTACCCTCTGGTAACATTCTGGCAGGGTGTGGTGTTAGGGTGGTGTCAGGGTATATTCTTGTGGTGCTAGGGTTAAATTCTTACCCTCTGGTAGCATTCAACCAGGGTGTGCATGGTCTATAGAAGGTGGAGTTCTCTGCATCAGGATCCTGATCCACTCCCTCAACAATGGATCCACACTGAGGTCAAACACAAAGGTCATAGGTCACAAACTGATGCAAACAGTGATATTTATAATCCATTCATTTCACTGTTGATCTTTTACAACAGTAGAATAATGATCAGATCCTACAGCCATAGACAGAGCAGCCAGAGCAGTCACACTAGGGCCTGTGGGGTGGTGGGGAAGGTTATTATAGTTTAGCGCCCACCTGTGGTATGTTGGGTCAACTACGGCCCTTTGTGAGTGATTCAGATTGCACCTCTAATGTACAACTGTGTTCAAAAATACAACAAACAAATGTTACAAATATGTATATACAAAGAGTTGCACACATTTTCATGATTTAAAAAAAAATAGCTGATCTACAAGCTCATAGCGCGGCACTCGGTGCCGCGCTATGAGCTTGTAGATCTGCTATTTTTGAATAGCCAAATGAATCTTAAAATGACACAGATGCGTTCCCGGTCTAAAAGGGTTAAGTGTGCGCTCACACACACGTGTGTGTGCACGCACACGCACACACACGCGCACACACACACACACAGTAACACTACGCTAAAAACACCTTCTAAATCCTAACCTACATTTTCAGAAAATCTTTTCCAAAAGATTTCTTTTCCAAAAATAAAAACAAACATCCTGTTGCTATACATACAGTACATGGCAACATCTAAAATGACACAGATGCTTTCACGGTTTCAATGGGTTAACCACTTGAACCCATATAGCATCCCTACTCTGGTCGAAACATTCGCTGTAAAACAGGCGATCTACAAACTCACAACGCATCACAGAGATTTGGTGTAGAGGGAAAAATGAACAGAACCAAGTACAGAGCCAAAGGTCTAGTTGTCTAAGTATTGAGAGTTTAAGTGGTTAAATGTCTGAAAATACACATTAACATGAATGCAACACGCTATCTAAATTAAACGCTTTAACATTGTGGTCAAGAAAAAACAAGCCTAAGTACAAACACATGAGAACAAATGACCAGGGTGTGTCTGCATGGTCGTCATATCTAGGTCAGTCACTATACTGTAGCATCAATGGAGCAGAATGTGAAGGGTCTCACGCTCTTTTCTCCTCCAGGCTGTTAGTCAGGCCTGGAATTTCGTAATTTTAGGGGCAAGGTCACTTGGCCTTTGGTGTTGTCAATGTTTTGGGGGAACAAAGGCCAAATGCCAGGGCAGGAAGGCCATCAAATAAAACAAGATTTTAGTCCATTGAAAGAATTAATAGAATTTAAGAGTTACGGATGATTTTAAATGTAACATGTAGACTGTCTGCAGTGAATGTAGGTAGACAGAGACAGAGACACTGGTGTCTACATGACAAGAGACACTGGTGTCTACATGACAAGACAGAGACACTGGTGTCTACATGACAAGAGACACTGGTGTCTACATGACAAGAGACACTGGTGTCTACATGACAAGAAAGAGACACTGGTGTCTACATGACAAGAGACACTGGTGTCTACATGACAAGAAAGAGACACTGGTGTCTACATGACTAGAAAGAGACACTGGTGTCTACATGACTAGAAAGAGACACTGGTGTCTACATGACTAGAAAGAGACACTGGTGTCTACATGACAAGAAAGAGACACGTGTCTACATGACAAGAAAGAGACACTGGTGTCTACATGACAAGAAAGATACACTGGTGTCTACATGACAAGAAAGAGACACTGGTGTCTACAAGACAAGAGACACTGGTGTCTACATGACAAGAAAGAGACACTGGTGTCTACATGACAAGAAAGAGACACTGGTGTCTACATGACTAGAAAGAGACACTGGTGTCTACATGACAAGAGACACTGGTGTCTACATGACAAGACAGAGACACTGGTGTCTACATGACAAGACAGAGACACTGGTGTCTACATGACAAGACAGAGACACTGGTGTCTACATGACAAGACAGAGACACTGGTGTCTACATGACAAGACAGAGACACTGGTGTCTACATGACAAGAGACACTGGTGTCTACATGACAAGAGACACTGGTGTCTACATGACAAGACAGACACTGGTGTCTACATGACAAGAGACACTGGTGAAAATAGCAGATCTACAAGCTCACAACGCCTCGCACTCACAACGCGAGGCGTTGTGAGCTTGTAGATCTGCTATTGTCTAAATGTTTGCTTCTTTCTTATATTATTTGACAATTTGGCCAATGTTTTGTTTGACAAGTTTTAATAGTATAGTTTGTTGATCAATTTTGATGGAGTCTTTTTCTTTTCTTTCTTTGTTGTAGGTATTAAGCATCAGTGTTTTGTACTCGGTGCAGGCAGCAACTGGGAGCCAATGGAGGGAGCTGAAAAGGGGGGAGACCTGAAAACTAGTTAGCTAGTTGAAGACCAGGCATGCTTTATTTGATGGGGCTTAAGTGCACATGCCGGGAGGCCAGTAAGGAGCGAGTTACAGTAGTCAAGTTTTGATATGACTGAAGCCAGGATAAGGAGCTGGGCTGACTCCTGGCTGAGGAAGGGTCTGATCCTTCCAATTTTATAGAGTGTAAACCTACAGGATGGAGTGGCCGCTGCAATGTGTGCCTTGAATGAGAGCTGACTGTCAACAGAACAACACCAACAGAAGACACCAGGGAGTTAGTTGTCTATGGACATAGTGAATCCTGTCTATGGACATAGTGAATCATGTCTATGGACATAGTGAATCCTGTCTATGGACATAGTGAATCCTGTCTATGGACAAAGTGAATCCTGTCTATGGACATAGTGAATCCTGTCTATGGACATAGTGAATCCTGTCTATGGACATAGTGAATCCTGCATGGGGCAGGACTTACCAAGAAGAGAAGCTCGGTCTTGTCTGGGTTCAGTTTAACCCATTTAGATCGGGAAAGCATCTGTCATTTTAGATTTTAACCACTTTAACCATTATCTTATACTTTGGCTATTTTTGGAAAAATCTAAAAAGAAAATGTGCAAATCTTTGAATATGTATTTTTTAAAGCGAACATTTGTAACTAACATCTTTGCTTCTGGGGGATTCTACAAATGTCAGTTTAAAAAAAGAAAGATTATGTTGCTATAATCAGTATCAGTGGTTCTCAAACTGTTTCATGTCAAGGACCCCCAGTATTTGGCCACAGAAACCCATCTCAAAATATGTTGTTCCAGGGACCCCCCAGAAGCAAAGATTTGAGTTACAAATGTCTGCTTTAAAAATATATATATTCAAAGATTTGCACAAATGTTCCTGATTTAAAAAAAAATAGAAGATCTACAAGCTCATAGTGCCGCGCTATGAGCTTGTAGATCTGCTATTTTTGAATAGCCAAAGTATAAAATAATGGTCAAAGTGGTTACACAGATGGGTTCCCAGTCTTAATGAGTGAAGGTGGTGACAAGACATCCACTGAGATGTCAGCCAGACATGCAGCAAGGCTCTTCAACCTGAGTGGCAGAGGGTGGAGAGAGAAACAGAGTGTCAGTGGTGTAAAGTAACTAAGTACATTTACTCTGTAGTGTACTTAAGTACACTTTTGAGGACTTGTTCCCATTTTCAATACTTTTACTTCTACTCTGCTACATCTCAGAGGCAAATATTGTGCTTTTACTCCACTACAATTATCTGAAAACTTTAGTTACTAGTTACTTTGTAGACTTTAATTATTATTACTAAACATACATTACCCAGCCCTATATATATATATTTAGGCCATTTGAAAATAGCAGATCTACAAGCTCACAATGCGTCGCATTGTGAGCTTGTAGATCGGCTACTTTCAAAATATTTGTATGCATTTTGAACTTGTGAAATGGGCCATTCTGCATAATGAGTACTTTTACGCATGTACTTTATGTATATTTTACAGTTACTCAAGTAAATGTTTTAATTCCAGACTTTTACTTGTAACAGAGTACTTCTACAGTACTTCTTGCAGTATTGATACTTTTACTTAAGTAAAGAATTCGAGTACTTTTTACACCACTATGTCCATGTCATTAAAGTTCTCAGATAGCGTCCATACTCACTCAGAAACATGTTGAAATGTCTCACACACTCTCTTCTCCTCCAGGCCGTGTTAGTTGACCAGCCACAGTCCATCTTGTTATTATTGTCAGCTGGTTATGGTAGAAATACTGAGTGAAAACCCAGCTCCAAACACATAAACATGCTGATCACTGATATTAATCCCTAGCTCTTCATCTACCAGATTATTGAATGTATAAACATCTCTGTTTTCACCTGTGTGTCTCTCTCTCTCTCTCAGACTGTCTTCCTTCCTGCTTTTTTTAGTCCCACCCCCTGTCAGAACCTGCTATGTTGACTATGAGTTGATTGACACCTGGATGCCCAATGACATTGCTTCCATGAGCTTGGCATAAATGACCAACTAGCTGCATGTCTGCTCCCTAGTGGGCCTGGTGCTTTAGCCAACTTAGTGCAGCTGCCAGTGAAACTTCAAACCTATAGGTTCAAAACCCCATTAGGACACTTTGATTGTCATTGATGTTAGAAGAAAAGCTGTGATCAAGCAGCTTGTAAAAATTAAGTTAAAAAATCCGGTGTGTGGTCGTTGGCCGCGCACCTTACGGGCCTCTCTATCTGAGATTCCCAGGCCTAATTAGGGGCCCCGTCCCTGAGCTCTTTTGGTGGCGGTGAAACCCTTTAGATTTCCCCTCATATCCCTCACTCACTGCCTTCCTCCTGTGTGTGACTGTGGACTCGCACGGGCAACCCCTGGCTTTAGGGCAGGGGTCTTCAACGTTTTCAGCCCAAGGACCCCCTCTCTGACAGACAGATGAAGCAGGGACCCCCACTATATATTGCATAAAATTGTGCTGCAGATTAAAGCTTTTTATATATGTTGGATTCATGTTAATGTGTATTTTCAGACATTTAACCACTTAAACCATCAATATGGTAAAATTTCACTCTGTACTTAGTCTGCTCTTTTTCCCTGTCTCTTTGCCGATCTACAAGCTCACAGCGCCTCGCAGCGCGAGGCGCTGTGAGCGCTTGTAGATCGGCTTGTAGATCGGCTATTTTCGGCTAAAGTTGTCCTCAGAATAGGGATGCTAGGGTTCAAGTTCAAGGTTCTTTGCTCCTCTCCTTATTAAACCTGTTGTTGTGTATTCAATGTACATTTAGCATTATATGGTATTCTCTGGGTGACACTCTCAGGGGTGGCTTAGTCTGGTATTCATGTTTCCGGGCCCAAGTGCCTTGATTACACGTCATCATAGTGCAATGGACAACAGAACCTCTACACCAAGGGTTCCCAAACTTTTCAAGCCACGAACCCCCAAAATATTTAAACTGGGGAACCCCTATAAAATATTTATATTTGAACTGTGGGGGACCCCTCCACCCTGACAAGCACTTGGCATTGTAGGTATTACATTTAGTTTGACTCGGTATTGTGAAAATAGCCGAACTACAAGCGAGCTTGTAGATCAGCTATTTTCACAATATTTGCCCACATTTGTCACATATTTAATATTTGACAATTTGGTATTAAAACGGTCTTAAAAGTCATTACATTGTCACTTTATAAATGTGCAGATATACACTTATACTGTATGTTGGTTTGTTTACTGTTGAGTGAGAAAATGTTGTACATTAAGCTAATCATCTGGGGACCCCCAAAATGATTTGGGGACCACCCTGGGGGTCCCGACCGCCCAGTTTGGGAAGCACTGCTCTACACTAGTGACAATGGACAACATGTATGTATACAGAGACACCACTCTGACAGGACTGTGGCATCTTGGACATAAATAAAGAAGTTCAAACTGTTAAACAAACAGGACAGGGAGCAAAGCTCTCCAGTAACTCCAAACTGAGAAAGTCAACGAGGAATTAAATACGTTTAAAAGCCTTTATTATCCTTGTTAAATCATTACAATAGCCGACGTGTTTGGACCACTAAGGTCTTAATCAGGGCTTCATTGATAAAAACTGATCAAAAACTGACATGCACTCATCTATAGTAAATACGGTAATAAGATGCAGTCATCTATAGTAAATACGGTAATAAGATGCAGTCATCTATAGTAAATATGGTAATAAGATGCAGTCCTCTACATAATGTACGGTAGATATGTAGGTATAAATCTTTATAAAACACAAATTCAATCACTCACACACACTGTATTGCATACATATAATAGTAATGGTTCTCAAACCACCCAAGCACTGGTATCTGTTTATTTTTAAAGCCATCTCAGGAATGCTCCTCCCTTATATCTGTTCTATGTTGGATCAGAACCCTAGTCCCTACCAGACCTGTTCTATGTTGGATCAGAACCCTAGTCCCTACCAGACCCGCTCCAGTGACTTCCTGACACTCAAAGTTCCATTTGCTCATACAGAGCCTATAGGTAAGGCAGCATTCTCTGTTAGTGCTCCATCTGCCTGGAATGAGCTCCAGAAGTCCCTAAACATCAGATCACTGCCTTCCTTGGGTCAATATAGGACAATGGTTTCCAACACTTTTGATCCAGACTGTAACTGCTTTAATTAATTAATTCTGGTGTATCTGTCTTAATAAATATCTTTAAATAATTAATACTTTTTTGAGTATTCTCTGTCTTTTGATTATATTGTAATATCTTTAATATTGATGTATATATCCCTGTTGATATTATTGTGTTGTATCTTGGCTACATTGAAAATGAGGGCCTGCCCCTCAACTGTATTCTGAGTTGAAATAAAGGTTATGATGATGATGATGAAGGTGATGATGATGATGATGAAAGTGAGGTCCAGGGACCCACTGGGTTACTTGAGGGGGTTCCAAATGGACCCTTACAGTTCTGTAACTGTGAGAGTGTACCAATGGAACCTTGGAACCCCCTCAAGTAACCCAGAGGGTCCCTGGACCACACTTTGAGAACCACTACAATAACATTGATGTCATCACTGTGCTGCTGTTATGTCAAGGAAGATAAATGAAGGAAAGGACACCGACGTCATTTTCTCTATCCAGCAATTCCAGCCGTCAGATTGGTCTCACTGGGAGGCAAAGTGCAGCCGGGAGGTGGATGGAATACATTGGAGTCAATGAGGGCCAGGTGGACCAGCTTATAAATAATCACTATTTATGAACCATTGAGACCTTTATAAAATACTCGGCTCAGGAAAATAAAAGAAGACATAATATCACACGTTGTTTTCTGCTGTGTTGCTTTTCAATGTGTTCACTGTATCATTTTATAGAGGTATCTAAAGAGCACAAAGTACGTTTCTGAACGTGTCAAAGTATCGCGAGACTGTCCATCGTTTCCTGTCTGGCAACAACATCTCGCGATACCTCAGAGACAGAAACGAAACCTGCTGCTGTTTAGATGCCTCAATAAAATGATGTATTGTGCACGTCGATAAACAAGTTATAAAATAATTATAAAACAACCTGTGATAAATGTATTCTTTTATATTCCTGAACCCATTATATGACAAAGGTCACAATCGTTCAGAAATAGTGTTTGTTCATAAGCCGGCTCTCATTGACTCCAATGTTATTTCACTGAACTTCCGGTGGGAGTTTGCCACCTGTGAGCGTCATGGCTCATACCCAGCGTCCAGCGTGTCCTTTCCTTCATTTATCTTCCTTGTGTTATGTGTGTTTAAAAGGTTGATGATGTCATCACTGTGCTGCTGTAACTTATATTTAGCATTTAAAAGCTGATTGGACACACGTGTGTTTCCTCCTTCTCTCCACCAGGGGGCATCAATGTCTGCATCTCTGAAAACACACACATCCAGTTACAACCATTCTGTTCAAAGACAATAAACAACCAATAAGGATTAGACTTTATAAACTGTAGGAAGTATTTTAACCAATAAGAATTATAAACTTTAACTGTAGAGAAAATTAGACTTAATTAACTTTAGGACAAAATCAACCAATAATAATTTGACTAGTATTAATACTTTTATAAAGATGTGCACTAGTTTTATCAGTTTGATAAATTGTGAAAAGTTTTATAAGCGTGTGTTTGTGTCAAAATGTAGTTTCTCACCTTCAGTTGGTTGTCGGCACCAGAATACGACCTGATAGAAGAACAGACAGACAATCAATTTGATCAATTTGATCAATTTGATCAGTTTGATCAGTTTGATCAATCTGATCAATCTGATCAATCTGATCAATCTGATCAATCTGATCAATTTAATCAATCTGATCAATCTAATCAATCTGATCAATCTAATCAATCTAATCAATCTAATCAATCTAATCAATCTGATCAATCTGATCAATCTGATCAATCTGGGGGCAGAGATCTCAGAGCAGGTTTTGAAGTGTGTTCATGGGTCTTTTATTTATTCTACATCTACATGGTACTTATTATACCAACGGGTGGGTTATCTAGTTCATGAGGATGTATGATCAGCCTGTGATAGATCTATATGAAGTAATTCAATGACTGTATGTTGGAGATATGTATGATGAATGCTTCTGTGAAAAGACAATAAACAAATGTTTCAAAAAAGAAAAAGAGAGAGAGAACCAAACCACACAGGAGGCTGGTAACACAGACTTGCTACACGTTTACCTTGTTTCTTCCACTGGTAGTAGATAATTAGGGCGGCAGTGGCTCAGGGGTAGTGTGGCCGGGAAGAGTGAACTGGAAACTGCAAGGTTCTCAGTTCGATCTCGGGCTGGGGCGCTCCTCCAGAATTAGTGTCGAAATGTCCTTGAGCAAGACGCTGAACCCCTAATTGCTCCCGATGAGCAGGATGGTGCCTTGCATAGTTTCCTCCGCCATCAGTGTGTGAATGGGTGAATGGCACAATCAATGTAAAGCGCTTTGGATAAAAGTGCTATATAAATGCACCATTTATAATTAATTCAACTTGTTAATTAAACATATGAATTAGCAATAATTAAACAGTAACATCACCTCTTTTCTTCCACTGGTAGTAGATAATGAATCAAACATATTAAATAGCAATAATTAAACAGTTGAATCACCTCTTTTCTTCCACTGCAGGTAGATGAATCCAGTCAGGAACAAGACCAGACCCAGAACCAGACCTGATGCTCCGATGGCCAGCTTGTTCTTCACTGACTCTGGCATGGAGTCATCTGATAAAACACATGATATGACATCATATTTATTACATCATATTATATGATATTATGACAGCAGATGACAGCTGAGTAACAGTAACAGTAGGATTACAGTAATAGATTACAGTAGTAGAGTAACTAACCCCAGTCCACAATTAGAGGTTCAGTCATAATGACAGTAATGCATCACAGTAATAGATTACAGTAGTAGAGTAACTAACCCCAGTCCACAATCAGAGGTTCAGTCAGGCCTGGATGTTCCACCATGCATGAGATCTTCTCTCCTGATCTGTGTGACACACACACACACACACACACACACACACACACACACACACACACACACACACACACACACACTTTTACACTTAAACATTTTGTTTTTGTATCTACAGGTAAAATATCGTCACTGTAGGTGAAAACCTCCTATCTCCGTTTTAAAATAATAAATCAGTGCTATTGAACATCCTTTACGTCTGTGTGTGGGTTTTACAAATATTTATATGTATATATAAATATATAATACATATCTCTGCTGTCGGGCAGGTACCAGCTATGTCCAAAATATTAACATTTCAGGTAATGAAATAAAAAAACACATACATGCTGTCTCATCAAAGTTGGTGACTTTATACATTGTCAGATACTTAAATGTGTCTTTATATTATGTCTATTAGGCAGGGACGGATTATGGCTCGTGCACATTGTGCACGTGCACAGGGGGCCCTGGAGCCAAGGGGGCCCTGGCACTGCCACCTGAAAATCAGCATTTTGATGATTAGTCAGTCGGAGACCCCTCGGTCTATTTCATCTACTTCCGCTAGATGTCAAAATAAAACCTGTGTTGTCTAATTACATAACATTACAGTCATTTAGCAGACGCTTTTATCCAAAGCGACTTACAATAAGTGCATTCAACATAGGTCGGGAACGAAACTACTAATCACCAGAAGACTTAAGTGCATTCTCTTCTAAAACAAGCAACTAAGAGTATACCCAGCGCTGAGGTAAAAGTGCAATATATCAGCTACCTACTTTCTTAAACAGATGAGACAAATAGGAAAATCAAATGAGCAAGAGCTAAAGCAAATAAGTGCATTGAATAAACAAGATCCAATAAAACAAGAGCTCGTACAACTAGTTAACAACAAGCAGGCAAGGTGAAGAGGAAGGGTAGTGTTTCCTGAAGAGGTGGGTTTTCAGCCTGCAGCGAAAGATGGGCAGTGACTCTGCTGTCCTGACATCAGTGGGGAGTTCATTCCACCACTGTGGGGCCAGAACAGAAAAAAGCTGCGACCGTGTAGATCGGCCAGAAGGACCACTGAGCGGCGAGGCAACCAGTCGCCCCGAGGCGGCAGACCGAAGTGGTCGGGCAGGGGTGTAAGCTTCGACCATAGCCCGGAGGTAAGAAGGAGCTGTTCCTTTAACTGCCCTATAGGCTAGCACCAGGGTTTTAAACTGGATGCGAGCCGCTACGGGGAGCCAGTGTAGAGAACGGAGAAAGATAGTTGCGTGGGAGAACTTGGGGCAGTTGAACACCAGACGAGCCGCAGCTTTCTGAACAAGCTCCAGAGGTCTGATGGCAGACGCCGGGGCACCAGCAAGGTCTAATGACATTAAACGTTTCCAATTGTGTAAATTAAAATACACTCTTATTTTGAAAGCCTCCCAGTTGTAGGGGAAAATCCAATCTCTATCAAATCCATTTGACAAGCAAAACAACGGACCAGGACTAAATGCAAGAATTTGGCAAAACTTCATATTGACGATAAGTAAACCATGTGCTTTTGACTTACAGTACACAATGTATATGTTACAGGGAAATTGGCATTCCAGGGAAATTGAAAAAGGAGCGCTTGTTTTTACCACCCACCCAGGCAATTCTGTATAACCAACACTAGAGGGCAATGAATGCCCACTGAATCCACACTGAATCCACACGCATGTGTGCGCACGCGTGTGCGTGTGTGCATGCGCACAAATGCACACATGTGTATCGTCGTGGACACTGAATAGTAACCATAGACTGTAACCCACGAAAAGATCTATTCTCCCCCTATCGGTTCACAACTCGGACGGCGCTGATTCGACTAGCAGACCTGCTAGTCGAATCGAGGCGCGCCTGAGTCGGCGCGCCTCCGTCATGGACAATAACTATTATCACGTGTGCGTGTGAACGCGTGTTCAGCGTTCCCCTAGCGTAGCTTCCTGGTTGCTATGTGGGGGGGAAACAACAAAAGCCAGGTCGGCCTCGCATCAAAGCCCCGTCTCACGCCTCCTCCTCCTCGCGCCGCCTCGTATCAAAGCCCCGCTTCGCGCTTCGTGCCTCCTCCTCCTCGCGCCGCCTTGTATCAAAGCCCCGTCTCGCGCCTCCTCCTCCTCCTCCTCCTCCTCGCGAGCCTCGCGTAAAAAACCCTGTCTCGAAAAGCCCCGCCTCGCGCCGAAGCCCCGCGCCTAAAAGCGAGCGCTCCTCTTTCAATTTCCCTGGAATGCCAATTTCCCTGTGACATATACCCTTTGGAAGTGCGTTCTCTCTTTGGACCTCGGCTCTAATGATCATCTGGTTAACTTACAGTAGCCTAGACTTGTGCTCAGAACTACTTGACAATGTCACTTAAAATGCTTGAAAATGTAGACTATATATTATTATTTTTCCATAAAGACAAGACATTAAAATCCCGAATCTGATTCAACCTATTAAATTCTGTTTTCGGGTACAGACAGAAATAAATTCCAATGAATTTGCCTTTGATTTCTGTCTAGACTCGAGCTCCATTCTCAACAAAAGTTAGTCGGCGTTACAATAACTATTGTGTAGGCTAAGGAACAAAACAGACCTACAATGGCACAAATTTAACATGGCAAAAGGGATATAATTTGCATGCTGTATCTGTATGTGCATTTGCGCTATCGTGCACACACAGTGCGTGTGTGTGTGTGTGGGGTGCGGGGGGTTGTCTGGCTCGGGGCCCATGGTGATTTTTTGCACAGGGCCCATTTTCACTTTAATCCGCCCATGTTATTAGGTGTGTACTTGGGTGTGTACTCCAGGTAGGCATGGTAGGCTACTGGTCTCCATCAGGCGGCTCATCAGTAGATGTGTGTATTTCTATGTATAGGTGTGTGTTAGGTGTGTACCTGGGTGTGTACTCCAGGTAGGTATGGTGCTGGTAGTACCAGTTTCCTTGCCGCAGCACATCAGTAGAGGACACATCAGAGGTGATAGGTTCTTCATCTCTCAGCCAGGTCACCAGGATCTGTTTAGGATAGAAGCTGTAGCTGCTGCACCTCAGCATGTGAGTGTGTTTAGCACCACCAGGGGGCGTCTCTGAGGCCAGTCTCACTTTGGGAATCACTGGAACAACAAGAAAAAGAATAATAATAATATTAATAATAGTATTATTATAGTAATACTACTAATAATAATAATGATAAATGATAATTATAATAATGTCTTATTATTAATTTAATGTATAATACTACACTAGTACCTGCTCTATTAATGATTTATAATGATGTCATGTTATAGTTTATGAGGTGATGAGTGTTTAGTGCTGGTCTGAGATCAGCTCACCTGTCTTCTCCAGAGCTTTGGAGTAGTTGATCTCAGCGCTGCGTTTGCAGTAGAGCTCTAGCTGTGATTTCCTGAAAGCTATCTGTCCAGGATCTTTATTCAAGCCCTCTGCCACATTCACACCAAACTCAGTGTAGCCGACGTACTGACCCACCCTGCTGTCAAACCTGTTGATATCTCGATTATAGAAATTCATTGAGTATATATACTGTATGTCCTTCAGGTCAGTGGAGTTAAACAAACAGCGGGAAGCAAAATAGAACGGAAATCCATCTGGAAATAGAAAATACAAATGTCATCAATACCTGATGACATCTCTATATTGTCAGTATGTGAATTATGTAATTAAATAAAGTTTACCTGCTCCATGTAAACAGAAGAAACACAGTGAAACACAGAGCCATGGTTTAGTTGAAGTCATGATGAGTTGAGATGTTTCAGAGTTTAGTTGAAGTGTTGATCAGTTGACGTTCTGATGTGGAACTGAACACTTTCCCACTTGTTTAACAGTCTCTACTCCAACAACCAATGAAATAACATAATTCACTCTCATCACTTGTTACCAGGTAGACGTTAAACTATAATTACAGCAGATTAACAGTTGATCAGAAATAAGCTAACATGCTGTAGACCTATATATTTTCTATGTACTATACTGTTATTTTACTCCAGTAAAAGTTTGATTGCAGGACTCTTACTTGTAACAGAGTATTTCTACATTGTGGTATTGTTACTTTTACATTAGTACAATTTACACAAGTTACAAATTAAATTAATACAAAGAGTACTTCTTCCACCTTTCTCATTAGGAAATAATCTTTATTATTATTATTATTATTAGTAGTAGTAGTAGTACTATTATTTTCCTCTACACCAAATCTCTGCTGGGAAGTCTATAGGATTCTATGCTTCACCAGTGGATTCCAGATAAGCGGTAGTAGACAGATGGATGTTTGGGTCCATACATAAAGAGCATTTATCTGATTAATATCAAATCGCATCTCATCTTATAATTAATATCTGATGTTAACTCATCTCATGTCACAAAGACAAAGGGGATGCAGTACATTTTTATTGAAGTCATAGAATATGTTTTTATTAAGGTGAAAGTATAAAACTAAAATACATTTCTTCAAATCATTGATTCATTACATATTTACTAAATGTTGTTTATAATCTCACCCAATCACACAACAAAGTCTTGTTTTTAATATTGATGGCAAAATATAAGATCAATCGTATCAGACCTGTTAATTTATGACAATGTGATAATAAACAGTATGTGTCCAGACAAGGAGATGATGTTAAAATGGCACTATGCAATTTATTCTTTATTTAGTATGTTAATACAATATAACTATAAATATGTATGGTAGAGTATGTTAATACAATAAAACTTAAACAATCTGTATGGTAGAGTATGTTAATACAATATAACTTATACAATCTGTATGGTAGAGTATGTTAATACAATATAACTTATATAATTGAGGTGGTTGTATTTATCTCTCTGCTCTTCTATTGAGACATTTAGATGGTGTCAAAGGTCATGTCTCACCTAGACACATGATCTGGCACCAATTTTGACCTGATGGTCAAGATTAAATGTATCCCCTGAGCAAGCAGGCCGGCTCTATTAGCTCAATGGTAAAAAAAATAATCTGCTCTTGCGCAGGAAACCGCGTTCAAATCCGGGGCAGAAGAGGAAAGTTACATAGTGCAGCTTTGTTTATAACATGAGTATGACGATTATAAATGTTTTTTTAAAGATATGGTTTTGTGCTTTTCTGCCTTTATTTATAGTGTATAGTAGAGATGGACAGGAAACAGGGAGAGAGATGGGGAGAGACATGCAGTAAAGATCATCGGGAACGGGACTCGAACCCACGATGCACTGTCAGGCTACACTAGAGCCTAAGTGCCCGGACCGCTAGGCCAGCGGTCCGGGCCATGATAATGATTTAGTTGCATTCATTTCCTTTGATGAGGAAGAAGGTTCCCATGGCAACCCCCAGCAGACCCAGGGTCAGCCCCACCCCACAGAACACATCTGGACCCACACCGGGCTGAGCTGGGGTGTGATGATCCACATCTGGAGAGAAACACACACACACACACACACACACACGCACACACACACACACACGCACACGCACACGCACACGCACACGCACACACACACACACACACACACACACACACACACACAATTAGTGTGTTAAAGTGCTTCTCTATTATAGCAACATTGTTTGAGTAAGATTGTAAGAAAGTAAGTAGGCCTACATTTTATTTATATAGCACCTTTCACAGAGGAGTCTCACACTGTCCGGGTTACAGAGTTGATGTGTGTATCAAGGTGCATTGATTGGTTGAAATTTACGCCGAGGTTTCTGAGATTAGGGTGGATGTTATGTTTAAGGGGGCCCATACATTCAACCACTTTGGGCACAATGCTGTCGGGGGCAACAATAAGCACCTCAGTTTTGGCCTCATTCAATTTAAAAAAAAAAAAGTCTGACATCCAGGCCTTAATGGCTGACATACAATTGTGCAAAACATTGAAATTAAAATCAGCAGAGCTCTTAGAGTTAAAAGAATAATACAACTGGATATCGTCTGCATAAAAGTGATAAGACATACCTTTAAAAGTGCTGATGAGGTGACCAAGTGGTAGCATATAAAGTGCAAAAAGAGTTGGCCCGAGGACCGAGCCCTGGGGGACTCCGTAGGAGAGGGGGGCAGAGCTTGACACGTGTGTGCCCACAGCAACTGTGAAGTTCCTACACGTGAGGTACAGTAGGAGGAGAACCAATCGAGGGCTCTCCCTGTGATCCCCACCCGCTCCCTGAGCCTATAAATTAAAATTAAGTGATCTACAGTGTCAAATGCAGCACTCATATCGAGTAACACTAAAATTGAGGATTTCCCTATACCGGATGCCATTAAAAGATCATTGGATACTCTTAAAAGCGCTGTCTCAGTAGAATGCATCTGTCTAAAACCTGACTGGAACTTATCTAAAATGTTGTGGATATTTAAAACTGTTAAAAGTTGCCTGGCAACGATTTTTTCTAAGATTTTGTAAATAAAAGGAAGCTTAGAAATAGGCCGATAGTTACTGGGTGATTCGGGATGTCACTACATACTGACAACATATAATTCTGAAGCTCTTACCCCACATCATGGTCTCAGGTCCAGGCAGTGATTGGTGGTTGACAGTACAGCTGAAGATGTCTCCCTGCTCTGGTCTGAACTTCACACTGGAGAACTGGATGAAGGTTCCATCTTTGTTCAGGTACGGGATGGTGGTTGTGATGTTACTGGTCAGGTTGAGGTTGTTCCTGGTCCATGTGACTTGAACCGGGGCGGGATAGAAACCAGTCACATGACAGATGAGAACGTTGTCCACTCCCACTTCAGCCTCGTCTTCGGTGAAGATCTTGGTGTCAGGAGCTACTGTAGATACATAACATACACAAACACACAGAGATGTTACATCATTCAGGAGACCCAGGATCCATGGAATACTTCCAAGCATGGATATTGATAAGACAATGAGATAAATAATGTGAACTGCTTTGAAAGCCTCTTATGCATGGACAACTTTCTTAAAAAGATAAAATAAATAAAAAATAATCTGCAAAGTGTGTGTGTGTGTGTGTGTGTGTGTGTGTGTGTGTGTGTGTGTGTGTGTGTGTGTGTGTGTGTTCGTGCGTGCGTGCGTGCGTGACTGAACACATGCAGCAACTAATTTTAGATGGTCACTGAAAATGTTCACATTTTACACATAACTCATCCATTACATTATGTCATCAAACCTCATTGTCTCCTACCCCCTATGCACACGCACACACACGCACACACACACACACACACACACACACACACACACACACACACACACACACACACACACACACACACACACACACACACACACACACACTTTAAAACATTAATGTTTACACTTCATTTAAAAAAACAAACTGTTGAGAAAATGTAGGAAATATTTCAAAAAACGTAAAAGAAAAAACAAAGTTATACAGGTACATCTAAATGTTTTCATTGATGGTCAAATATGTTCAACAGTTGTGTAGTTAATAATTAATATTATGTTCATATTTATAGTATTTTAGTATTTCTATATACCTGGTTCCATTGTTAGCTCCTTCAAGGCAGTGCGAAGTGTCTCCAGGTTGGCTTTGCAGGCGTGCAGATCAGCCACAGCTAATGGATAAGTTCCTTCTCCATAGGTGAATGGATCTATGAAGTCAGGCTGAGGCATCACCCCCTTCATCTTGGTGAAGTCTGCGTACCACAGCACCTCTCCATCCACTCCATACATCTTCTCTCCGTCTGTATCTGAACAACCTGTTACAACAAGATCCTCATGAAACGCTGGAAAGAAAACAAACATAAATACAAAATAAACCACAATCTTCTTCAAAGTGACAATGACAGACAGACAGAGAGAGAGAGAGAGAGAGAGAGAGAGAGAGAGAGAGAGAGAGAGAGAGAGAGAGAGAGAGAGAGAGTGTGTGTGTCGGTGTGTGGGTGTGTTTCTTTGGCTATTCAAAAATAGCAGATCTACAAGATCAAAACGCGGCGCTATGAGCTTGTAGATCTGAGCTTGTAAAAGAAAAATCTTGAACATTTGTGCAAATATCCTGCTCAGTTAGTCCATTGTAGATGGTGCGCCCACACAAGCCCAAAATCGCTTATGCGACAAACAGACCTGCCAACCCTCATCGTACACAGCATTAGCTGCTAACGTGGACTGCAACTTGGAATCTGTTGCTGCTGGTTGTTAATGCCTGCTAATAGTGTCTAAAGCATGTATGTGAATGTTTATGTCCATTACTGTGTTGCCGTTAGTTGGGTTAAATGACTTAGCCAAGCGCTGCCTATAATGAGCCGTTAGCGTGTAGCTAAGCTAACGAACGAGTAGCGTTAGCATGCGGCTAATGCTAACGTTGTTGTCGTGACTGAAACGGCTATGTTACACATCTTACCAACAACCTGTATGAACGTTAGTCTGGTAAATGTCATCAATGCTACCTAATTAGCCCAGTGAAGAGTTTCATTTTAGTGTATTTTGTGGGTTTTTGTGACACAATGTAACGTAATAGCAGCGACGCGTTGCTGCACAATCAGAGGGCATCATGGGAAATGTAGTAATTTCTGCTAATTTTGGTTCTACTGTGTTAAGCTTGTGTTACATTACTGGTGCTTAAGGCCCCTGCATGCTACCAAATGAGGTGGTCACCCTAGCACCGTTTGTGACCACCGAAACGGGCCTTAGGTGGGCCCCACCTAGGCAATTCTATGTGGGGCCGAGGTGGGTCTTAACTGGGCTGCCCATGTGGGCTATAAGTGGGTTCTACCTGGGCCCTAGGTGTATTCCGACCAACCAGGGTAGAGTGGCCATCACTCCAAATGTTGTGCCGTCAGGGCTCTCAATACTGCACAATGGGGGAGGAGGAGGGGCGCAGGGCGGGCACACAGATCGCTGAACCAATGATAGTCCACGGATGTTTTCTCTGGAGATTTAAAATCCGCCCCTCTATGCCACATATCAGACGCGCGACAGGGTCTTTACTGACCGAGCCATAGCCCCACTGGCTACGCCACTGATATGTGCTGCCAAGTGGGCGCGGCCGCTACATGGGTCCGGGTGCTATAGGTGAGGCCCTGCACAGCGGGCCGAACTTCTAGTTATATGAATAACATGAATAACACGTATATCTTTGTTGAAAAACCTCTTATATCCATATTTTAACTTTTTCGAAAATTAACGCCCTACTTGATCATACTACAGCGTCACACAAAAGCATCAAAAGTAACAGATCTACAAGCGACACGTTTCGAGCTTGTAGATCTGCTACTTTTGCTATTTTTGAATTTGAATCCTTAAAAGTAACATATGAGGTTTCCACCCAACAGAGAGGATATCATATATAACAGTATACAAATGTATGTTACATAAAATAACCATATTTTTGTTATGACAGTATATACAGTATAAATGTATACTTTACATAATCACAGATATATAAATGTATACTTTACATAAGCACAGATATATAAATTAGGGGTGTGCCGATATAACGTATCGCTATATATCGCGATACGTTTTCGTGACGATATGTATCGTTTTGGAAAAATAAAATATCGTTTTGAAAAATCGTTTTTACAATAATAATAATCAGGCATGCAAACAGCCCCGAGGTGAAAAGGGTGACAACATGTTTTTTTTTTTTCGGGTCAGGTGTCACACTATTGCCCTATTTGGATTCAAAACGGCTATTGTAGCTGAAAAGCTACAAGTTTGCGTCTGAATAATGCAAAAACAGAATTATTTGTTTGCATTTTTTCTCCCCCATATATTTTTATAATAAAAAAGTGCGTATCGTATTGTATCGAAATCGTATCGAAGTTGTGAGCCAAATATCGTATCGTATCGTTTGGTGAAATTAGTGTATCGGCACACCCCTAATATAAATGTATACTTTACATAAACACAGATATATAAATGTATACTTTACATAACCACAGATATATAAATGTATACTTTACATAAGCACAGATATATAAATGTATACTTTACATAACCACAGATATATAAATGCATAATTTACATAATCACAGATATATAAATGTATACTTTACATAAGCACAGATATATAAATGTATACTTTACATAACCACAGATATATAAATGTATACTTTACATAAGCACAGATATATAAATGTATACTTTACATAATCACAGATATATAAATATATACTTTACATAACCACAGATATATAAATATATACTTTACATAACCACAGATACATACATGTATATAGTTTATATAATAACATAAATGTGATGTACTCTCACCTGGGATCGCTTTGACATGAAGTACAGAGGAGAGGATGAGGAGGGTGGCTGCAGTCTTCATCATCACTTTAAAAAACTGAACTGAACTGAATAAAGAAATTAAAAACTGATCAAAATAAACAGATCAATAATCAGGTGTTGACTTCTAGAGACGTTCTGAAGTCTGAGAGAAAATGGAGGGTTTGTTGTGCAGTTTAGAAGATTCAACCAATCAGATTAAAGACATGACGTTGCATCATCTGTCTCCTGGAAGATGATATTCTGGACTGTTGAAGAGAAACACAGTGAAAGAAAGAAAGAAAGAAAGAAAGGTATTATATTTACAACTGTAACTACATCTTGATCACATGACTATAGAGATAATGCGTGCCGATTTGTGTGATGTTTGGACAAAATCTGCTCTGGCATCCAGGGAGTCTGTGTGCACAGTTTTGATCGCGATCGGCCCAACGGTGTCGGAGATTAGCTACTCACAGACAGACACACACACACGACACACTCACGGACGGACAGACTGACAGGGTGCAAAACAGGGGCATAGCCACAGGTGGGCCTGGGTGGGCCGCGGCCCACCCACATAGAAAGCTGGCCCACCCAATCGATTTTGCAAAAAAATAATAATAATAATAATTTGACCCGTGTGTCCAGCTGTGTGCTGTTGGCCTAATGACTTCTGTTCTTAACTGGACTCCCTTCGTTGGCTCGGTGCCTGTTAATAGTATTATGCCACGTCACTGAGAGGTTCTGAGTATTCTCCTGTCTTTCTCCCTGTGTTCGAGACGTGTGTGTAAATTACAGCTTACTGTTTAATTCCTTCTGTGAGAGGTGTACCTTGTTTATCTGTTATTCGAAAGTAAAGTATTAGTTATATATACAACTCTGATTTACGGCTCCTGCAATTGGGTTCTACTGTTCTGTCCGGGTAGGGTCGTGACAGTATTAAAGAGGTGGTGCCTTGTTTTTGCACTTTTTCAGTTTTTCATGTGTCTATGAGGTTGATAGAACTTCATTAAGCCCCCCGGTGGTGTTTTTATGGTGTTTTATGTCTTCTCTGACTATTTTGAGTTTCTTCCTGGAGGCTGAAACCTTGAGGGTCAAACGTGCCAATAGAGAAACAGTGCTTTAGTGACATCACAAAGCCATACCCTCCCCCTCATTATCATAACACAACAGGTGTGGGCATGAGGAGGAGGAGGGACTAGGACAGGTGGGTGGTGCTAAGGTGGTGGAGGAGGTGCTAAGGTGAGAACCAGGTATACTTAATTAACTGGAGGCGTGTCCACATAAAAACAACATTTTAACACTTACTGTACACTTCTTTTTTTTTTTTTTTAATCCTTACATAATAATAATACCTTATGATCAGGTTTTAGGGTTGAAAAATATCATGGCACCCCATCTTTAACAGGCCATCATAAATGAACCCAGCGGAGAGCGCTGCACAGGGATTGGGTTCCTCGAATTCCAGCAGCTGAGCCTGATTTCCTGGCCCGGGTCGAGTCACGTTTGGACGAAATTGAGGAAAGCGTGTTGGAGTCAGCCATCTGGCAGCGCGTGCGGTACTTGGAGGCAGCGTCCCAACGGGGCCCCGTCCGCGGATGCAGCAGTGCAGACCGAGCGGCGCTGCCGGCCGGGTGGAGGTGCGAGCCGTCTGGGCGCCTCAGTGGCCCCTGGGGAATGGGATCTTAGATCGCCTCAGTTCGAACATTAAACACACCACCCCGGCGATTTTACTCATATGGATATGAAGCATCGACTGAAGGTGGAAATGTACACATTTACCCAAAGAGTAACACAATATAAACACTAGAAACGAGTCAAACGACCCAAGGACTACATTTCCCATGAACGCGGCTGCTGTAGGGACAGTGATTTCAGACCCGGAAGTAGTAGTTCTTCTTAGTAGACTTTTAAGGCAGAATTAATTCCATTTTCGCCAGAAACAGGCTGTATCAAATATGAATGAATATCATAAACGATGCAGAGCCACCCCCCTGACAGAAATGCCGGGGTGGTGTGTTTATGTTTGGAACACAGTTCTTATATGACGTGATCTAACATTCTCCAATGGGGATTTTAACACAAAAAATAAAGCCACGAACCCGCGGAACAGCGCCCTCTAGCGGCAGTGACGTCATACTTCGGTGCTCTGTTGTCCTGGATGAACACAACCGCTGTGTTACAATACAGTAGAGGATGCATCCTTCAAATGATGCATCCTAGAAAGGCTGTGTAGGATGCATCCTTCAAAGGACACTAAGATGTAACTGAGCCTTGTTGATAAAGGGCAAGACCACTTTGGTAGAGGTTTGCGTTGTGTAGTTACCTTGCCATGATGTCACTCCAAAGGTGGACAAGAAATCTAAAATCCAGTCCGGGTTTTCTTCTTAATAAAAATAGCCAAATCAACAGGAAGTTGACATAAAAAAAAAAAAAAAAAACGTGGGTTTGGTGATGTTCTATATTGTCTGAATCAACTTTGTTTGCGTTCGTTTGTGTGCTAAAAGAGTGAGGTCATGTGATCACACAATATATCATCTCACTGCTCTAATGAACAATGTGTTTCAGACCATGTGTCACTATTTAAACTGTATTTAAAATGTAAATACAAGAATCAAGAGAATCTAGATGGTTATGTTTGTCCCTCACCATTTAGACCTGAGGCCCATTCTAAAAACGCCTTCTAAATCCTGACCTAAGTTTTCTGAAAAACTTCAAATATTTATTAAAAAATTACATCAAATGTATGTTGCTATAATACTGTACATAGCAACAGGAACCCCAAAAGGGGTTCCCGTCCTGAAAGGTATAGTTACAAATAGGAATTCCCGCCCAAGATGGGTTAAAGCAGTAAATATTCCATATTCAGTCCACAAGACTGAGCAGCAACAACAATACAATATACACTAGACTAGATGATACTCTGTCGGTGGCCGTTAAGACGGTCAGGCGGTCGTTCGGTGGTCGGTCAGGTGTGTGTGTGTTTACATTTTTATGGTTCTTAAGAAGCACAGACTTTCACTTCAGACCAACTCACAGACACTCATTCAAGGTCAAGGTAGATGTATTGTATCTACACACGAGCAGTGGTGGACAGTAACGGAGTAAATGTACTTGAGTACTGTACTTCAGTACAAATTTGAGGATCTGTACTTGAGTATTAGATTTTTTAAATTCTTATTACGCTTACTTGAGTACATTTCCAAGACATATTTACTTTTACTATATCTTTTACTCGAATACATTTCTAGGAAGGCTGTACTTTTTTTTATTGATTGGATATTTTATTAGGCAAAATATGTAAAACAGCACAGTTACATTTAAAATACTTTGTCTAACAGGTCCGTTCATAAAAGTCCTTGCGGACTTGTTTCCAATGAGGGCCTTGGTATTCAATTCATAGACATTTAGGTTGGCCGTTTCTTTTTTCTTCTCTAAAATGCAATTTTAGGGAAGGCCACACTTCTGCTGTCACACTAGCCGTGTTTCTGGCTTCCTCCTCCGCTCGCCTCTTTGTTACATATTTTATGGGTGTATAGGAGTAAAAGTATTTAGTTCTAGTTCCTCAGTCATTTCTATGTTTTTATAGGTGTTTCTGCAGGCTTTATAACGTAGTGGTTTACTGGTTTTACAAGCACATCAGTGCATACAGTACAGGTGGTTTCCGAGAGTTACTTCTCTGAAACAAGAGTTACAAGGTCCTATAAATTAATTGTGAAAACATTACAGCAATTCATTGATACAAAATTCATTGATTCTACTTTTACTTGTACTTTAAGTATTTTTCAAAGCATATAGTTTTACTTGTAATTTAAGTATTTTTCAAAGCATGTACTTTTGAATACTTTAAAAGCCATGAATGTTACTTACTTGAGTAACATTTTGACTGAGCTACTTTTACTTGTAGTGGAGTAAATTTGACCAGGAGTCAGTACTCTTACTCAATTACTGGGGTTGAGTACTTCGTCCACCTCTGCACACGAGTTCAAATGATTTGTTGTTCACTCTGTGAAGGTGTACTTATGTTTCTTGTTTATTTAAGTAAAGTTTGGTTCTATTTCATCACTTGGTTTCCTGTGTGTTCCTGCATTATGGGTCCTTACCTGTCCCTGAGCCTTACACTGACAATTTTCCATGATAAATAGATGATCATGTTTAATATTCTTTGTCTCATTTGTTTAACTGGGTTCTCTTTATCTACTTGCCGTTTTATTTCACATTAATGCAGAAACACAGAACATTCTAAAGGGTTCATAAAGACACCACTACATGTCTTGTTAGAACAAAGCACTCACACTGGTTTGATGTAATTGTCAGTGAGTTTATAAATGTACAAATCATCAGATTTATGCGTCACATATTCAGTTCAACAAGAGTCAGCAGTATCAGTGACAACAATGCTGTGAAACCTTAGAGGTAGGTGTGTGTGTGTGTGTGTGTGTGTGTGTGTGTGTGTGTGTGTGTGTGTGTGTGTGTGTGTGTGTGTGTGTGTGTGTGTGTGTGTGTGTGTGTTTCCAGTAAGAAGAAGTTTCAGTAGTGAGTTCAGGTTCAGCTTTCCATTCCCCAAACTATAATATCACGTCCTCATTCACTCAGCAGGTAAGCCTTGGGGCGCTGGAGGGGACGATGCCTTGCCTTGCCTTGCTCAGGGACACCTCGACCTATTGCCGAAATGCAGCATGGTCCATTCTATCCACTGTATACTGACTGTATACATGCATCAATGCAGCATGGTCCATTCTATTCACTGTATACTGACTGTATACATGCATCAATGCAGCATGGTCCATTCTATTCACTGTATACTGACTGTATACATTCATCAATGCAGCATGGTCCATTCTATTCACTGTATACTGGCTGTATACATGCATCAATGCAGCATGGTCCATTCTATATTCTTATCAGTACAGTCAGTGCTTTCATTATGAACAAAATATAAGAACATTATTGCTAAAACTGGAAATTGCTCCAAAAGCATATGTTGGGTTGGTTTGGCTTGCGCATAGCCAGGTGGCTGCTCAGACCGATGCGTGATCCGCAGACTTTGTCACAGGAGGGGCAGGGGAAGGCAGCAGTGGTGGTCGGGGGACCTTTGGCACGTTGGTGCCTCTGTGCGCGCCGCTGTACTCTCCTCTCTGTGAACTTATCCTGAAGATGAGTGATTCCCCGATGGCAGGTAGAGCTCCAGGTGTGGCGATCAACAGCCAGGGACTCCAGTGTTGGTGGATTAATGTCACACTTCTTCAGGAGGGTTTTAATGTGGTCCTTGTAACGTTTTTTTCTGGCCCCCAACAGACCTTTGACCATCTAGGAGCTGGCCATACAGGATCTGTCGAGGCAGACGGTGGGCTGGCATACGGATCACATGCCCAACCCATCTCAGGTGTTTTAGTCCAAGGAGCGCTGTGATGCTGGGTGTGTTGGTCCGGTCATATATTTTTATATAGGGCACCCTGTCTTCCGAAGACAGACCCAGGATCCTTTGAAGGCAACGGATCTGGAAGGCCTCTAGACTGTGGATGTGCCTCTGGTAGGGTGTCCAGGTTTCTGAGCCATAAAGCAGAGTGGAGAGGCAGACTGCCTTGTAAACAGCTGCCTTGGTGGAGATGGTGAGGTTCCTGTTCTGGAAGAACCTGGACCTTAACCTTCCAAAGGCAGCAGAGGCCAGGCCAATGCGAACCTGGATGTCATCGTCGATGGTGCAGGATGTTGACATAGTGCTACAGAGGTAGGTGAAGTGAGGGACGGTGGCTAATAGATGCCAAGGGTGAAGATAGGCGCGTTTGGTTGGGGGTTGAACTCCTGCGTAAGTATTTGTGTTTTTTTTACATTCGTCTGGAGACCAATGGCACTATAGATGGAGGAGACCACATCTAGTGCACGCTGAAGGGATTCTGGTGAGTGAGCAAGTAGAGCACGGTCATCAGCATACTGTAGCTCCAGGATGTGTTGGGTGGTGAGTTTGGTTAAGGCCTAGAGGCGACGGATGTTGAAAAGGTTACCATCCAGCCAGTACTGTATCCAAATCCCGTCTGTGGGGTCCAGGTATTTATGGGACAGAAGGGTGACAGTGGAGATGAACATGTTGAAAATGGTTGGGGCTAGGACACACCCTTGCTTGACCCCCATGTCCACACTGAAGAATGGGGACTGTTGGCCACCGCTGCTCATACATTCTTTAATCCCATCATGTAGCTGCCGCAGGATGTTCTTGAACTTTTGTGGTACACATAGCTTCCCAAGTACTTCCCACAGCAAGTTCCGGTTCACTGTGTCGAAGTCCTTGGACAGATCGATGAACGCCAGGTACAGGTCTTTGCCGTGTTCTCTGCATTTTTCCTGCACCTGTCTAGCAGCAAATATCATGTCTGCGGGGCTGCGATCACGCCTAAAGCCACATTGGGATTCAGGCAGGATGTTCTCCGTTACATGGGTTGCTAGGCGATGCAATATGATCCTTCCAAGCACTTTCCCAGCTGCGGATAGAAGGGAGCTGCTGTTGCCGCATTCTGCTTTGTCACCCTTGCGCTCATAGATTGTGATGATGGCATCCTTCCAATCTTGCGGGATGACTTCCAGTGACCAGATGGTGGTGATCAACTGATGCATTCTGCGTAACAGAAGGTATCCACCGGGCTTCAGGACTTCTCCGGGGATTCCGTATAGGCCTGGGCTTTTGTTGTTCTTCAGTCCCATGATGGCTTTGCATACTTCTATGAAGCTGGGAGAGGAGTCCAATGCGTCTACAGGGGGAAGGCAGGGTAGATCGGAGAGTATGTCTAACTGTATGGGATTCGAAGTGTTCAGCAGGTTCTCGAAATGCTCAGCCCATCTGTCCAGGATCTGTTGTTTGTCCTTGTAGAGGGTGGCGCCATCTGCTGATCTAACCGGGGTGATGCTTTTTCTCTGTGGGCCATAGACAGACTTGATGACGTCATAGAAGGCGTGGGAGTTGTTAGTGTCTGCGTGGTGTTGTATTTCGCTGGCCTTCTTTGTCCACCAGTTGTTTTCCATGACTCTGAGGGTGCGCTGGGTTTCCTTTCTGAGGCTATTGAGATGAGCCTTCAATACAGTGGATTGGGGGTTAGAGAGAAGAGCTGCAAGGGCCTTGTGTTTTGCCTGAAGTAGGGTGTAAATGCCCGGTGCACTGTTGTCAAACCAGTCTTGATGTCTCCTTTTGGTGTACCCTACAGACTCCACTGCCGCCTGGAGGAGGGCAGTGCGTAGGGTGCTCCATGTAGATCTGATGTCCAGATCTGATGGTGTGTCAGGAATCCTGGACAGCTGGTCTGCTACCTTCTCCCTGAGCTGGTTGACAGAGTGCTTAGACTTCAGTGCATCACAATTGATCCTCCTGCATGGTGGTGTCTTCCTCTGTTAAGGGCGGATTTCCAGGTCAATCTTTGCTCTGATCAGGCGGTGGTCAGTCCAACAGTCGGCTCCACGCATGGCCCTGGTGATACGCACCTCCTTCCTGTACGCTTGGCGAACGATGGCGTAATCCAAGAGATGCCAGTTTTTAGAGCGTGGGTGTTGCCAGGTTGTCTTGTACTTGTTTTTCAGTTGGAATAGGGTGTTTGTGATGACAAGTTGATGCTCAGAGCAGAGAGTGAGGAGACGGAGACCGTTGTCGTTGAGCTTGCCAACACCGTGCTGACCAATCACATCCTTCCATAGTACACTGTCAGAGCCCACTCTTGCGTTGAAATCGTCTAGAAGGATGAACTTGTCAGTGGGTGGTATTTTACTGATGGCGGAGTGCAGGGAGGCGTAGAATTCTTCCTTGCATTGAGGGTCAGCAATTAGTGTTGGGGCATAGGCGCTGATGAGGGTACAGTAACGGTAGTTTGATAGGTGAAGCCGCCAGGTCATCAGTCTTTCGCTGATGCCAACTGGGGATTCTGGAATCTTCTGAAGGAGGCAGGTCCTCACAGCAAAGCCTACACCATGGAGGCGGCGGGAGCCTTCTGGGAGCCCCTTCCAGAAGAAAGTATATCCTTCTCCCGTCTCCTCTAGGGAGTCCTCGCCATGGAAGCGGGTTTCGCTGAGAGCCGCGATGTCAATGTTGTACCTCTTCAGCTCGTGCGCAACCAGCGCTGTTCTTCTGCGGGGGCGAGAGGAATCATCAAGAAGAGTTCTCACACACACACACACACACACACACACACACACACACACACACACACACACACACACACACACACACACACACACACACACACACACACACACACACACACACACACACACACACAGTTGTATTTGTAAGAGCAGAGGCTTTTCCATAGAGCAACACTGCCACCCTGTGGTCAGTGTGATGAACTGTTGTCCTGTTGTCCCTGAAAATAGCAGATCTACAAGCTCACGCTCAAGCAGTTTGTTAATCCACTGGTTCTCAAAGTGGGGTCTGGGGACCCCCAGGAGTAACTGAGGGGGTTCCAGGGGGTCCTCAGCAAAATGAGTTGATATTGGACCTCAATCAGTTGAACTACTTTAAACATAATATACATCGGCTGTTTGAAAATAGCTGATCTACAAGCTCACAACTTGTCACGATACAACATGTCGTGAGCTTGTAGATCAGCTTTTTTTGTAATATATATTATTAATTTGGGGGTCCTATATAATGGGGGGGGGGGATACTTTCACACTGTTTCACAGATCACACTTTGGGACGTTGGCCAAACAAAACCTTTCAGTCATGAGATTAGGTTTTGTTTTAATTGCTGCAGATCCCTGTTTATATTTGTTTATAACCCCTCAATGACCCCAGGTCTAACCTCCTGACCCCCTGGAACCCCTCAATGACCCCAGGTCTAACCTCCTGACCCCCTGGAACTCCTCAATGACCCCCGGGTGACCCTCCAGATACATTTCTTCCCCAGGAGAGTCATCCTCAAATTCCAGACGACTCTCAGCACATCACTGACTTTTACAACAGAGCCTCTCTCTTCTACACCAAGGGGTTCGCAAACTTTTCAAGACGCGACCCCCCAAAATAATCATATTTAAACTGGGGAACCCCTCCAAAATAATCATATTTAAACTGGGGAACCCCTCCAAAATAATCATATTTGAACTGTGGCCCCCCCAAAATAATCATATTTGAACTGTGGCCCCCCCAAAATAATCATATTTGAACTGTGGCCCCCCCAAAATAATCATATTTAAACTGGGGAATCCCTCCAAAATAATCATATTTGAACTGTGGCCCCCCCAAAATAATCATATTTGAACTGTGGCCCCCCCAAAATAATCATATTTGAACTGGGGACCCCCCAAAATAATCATATATGAACTGGGGAATCCCTCCAAAATAATCATATTTGAACTGGAGACCCCCCAAAATAATCATATTTGAACTGGAGAGCCCCCAAAATAATCATATTTGAACTGGGAACCCCCCACAATAATCATATTTGAACTGTGGACCCCCTAAAATAATCATATTTGAACTGGGGAAGCCCCCAAAATAATCATATTTGAACTGGGGACCCCCTAAAATAATCATATTTGAACTGGGGAAGCCCCCAAAATAATCATATTTGAACTGTGGACCCCCTAAAATAATCATATTTGAACTGTGGACCCCCCAAAATAATCATATTTGAACTGTGGCCCCCCCAAAATAATCATATTTGAACTGGGGACCCCCCAAAATAACCATATATGAACTGGGGAATCCCTCCAAAATAATCATATTTGAACTAGGAACCCCCCAAAATAATCATATTTGAACTGTGGACCCCCCAAAATAACCATATATGAACTGGGGAATCCCTCCAAAATAATCATATTTGAACTAGGAATCCCCCCAAAATAATCATATTTGAACTGTGGACCCCCTAAAATAATCATATTTGAACTGTGGCCCCCCCAAAATAATCATATTTGAACGTGGGACCCCCCAAAATAATCATATTTGAACTGGGGAAGCCCCCAAAATAATCATATTTGAACTGGGGAAGCCCCCAAAATAATCATATTTGAACTGTGGACCCCCTAAAATAATCATATTTGAACTGTGGACCCCCCAAAATAATCATATTTGAACTGGGGAAGCCCCCAAAATAATCATATTTGAACTGTGGACCCCCCAAAATAATCATATTTGAACTGGGGAAGCCCCCAAAATAATCATATTTGAACTGGGGACCCCCCAAAATAATCATATTTTCACTGTAGGCTTTACATTTAGTTTGACTCGGTTCCACAGTTGAATGTTGTGAAAACAGCCAAACTACAACGTTGTAGATCGGCTATTTTCACAATGTTTGCTTCTTTCTTACGTAATATTTGACGAATTCGCCAATTTGGTATTAAAACGGTCTTAAAAGTCTGTGCCGCCCATTCATTGCATGTGAGACTCGAGTTCCTTGTAGGCTACTGCTGTTTATTTACTGAAAACACCAAAACACTGTAGAACTGACGGTACATACAGACAAGAGAAAAAACATTAACTTGGATATTCTTACTTTTACATGGGGGGGGGTCGCCTTGGATACTTCAGTCTTTCTTGAAAAACTTTTATTTTCTCTTCTTTACTTTCTATTTCTTACTTTACTTTCTTTCTTCTATTTTACTCTCTTCTATCCAGCTCTCCCTCTACACAGAGTGCTCTCTCTCAGTTGAATGACACTGCTTCTCTCCTCTCAACCACAACCGGTGTAGCAAACAAAACTTAATTACAAAACACAGATGTAACAAATGACACATAATTGGAAACTTACAACACATAGAACACACTTAGAGCGCCCCCAAGAGACAAGAGTCAGTCACTAAAAATACAAATACAGAAAAATATAACAATGACTTGACAGCATTTACAAAGTCATTAAATTGTCACTTTATAACTGTGCAGATACCCTGTATATACACTTATACTGTATGTTGGTTTGTTCACTGTTGAGTGAGAAAACAATGTTGCACATTAAGCTAATCATCTGGGGACCCCCCAAAATAATTTAGGGACCCCCTGGGGGTCCCGACCCCCAGTTTGGGAAGCACTGCTCTACACTAGTGACAATGGACAACATGTATGAATACAGAGACACCACTCTGACAGGACTGTGGCATCTTGGACTCAGTTCATTCATAAATAAAGAAGAAGTTCAAACTGTTAAACAAACAGGACAGAGAACAAAGCTCTCCAGGAACTCCAAACTGAGAAAGTCAACGAGGGATTAAATACGTTTAAAAGCCTTTATTATCCTTGTTAAATCATTACAATAGCCGACGTGTTTGGACCACTAAGGTCTTAATCAGGGCTTCATTGATAAAAACTGATCAAAAACTGACATGCACTCATCTATAGTAAATACGGTAATAATATGCAGTCATCTACATAATGTACGGTAGATATGTAGGTATAAATCTTTATAAAACAAATTCAATCACACACACTGTATTGCATACATATAATAGTAATGGTTCTCAAACCACCATCACTGTACACTCTGGGAACGCAGGCTTATCCTCTCTCTCTGAGAGGCATGATAAGCACTGCTATCTGTTTATTTTTAAAGCAATCTCAGGAATGCTCCCCCCTTATATCTGTGCTTGGATGTTGGATCAGAACCCTAGTCCCTACCAGACCTGTTCTATGTAGGATCAGAACCCTAGTCCCTACCAGACCCGCTCCAGTGACTTCCTGACACTCAAGGTTCCATTTGCTCATACAGAGCACACAGGTAAGGCAGCATTCTCTGTTAGTGCTCCATCTGCCTGGAATGAGCTCCAGAAGTCCCTAAACATCAGATCACTGCCTTCCTTGGGTCAATATAGGGCAATGGTTTCCAACACTTTTGTTCCAGACTGTAACTGCTTTAATTCATTTTCTGGTGTATCTGTCTTAATACTATTTTTTAAAAATAATTGTAATACTTTTTTGAGTATTCTGTGTCTTCTGATTATATTGTAATATATGTAATATTGATGTATATATCCCTGTTGATATTATTGTGTTGTGTCTTGGCTACATTGAAAATGAGGGCCTGCCCCTCAACTGTTTTCCGAGTTGAAATAAAGGTTATGATGATGATGATGATGAAGGTGAGGTCCAGGGACCCACTGGGTTACTTGAGGGGGTTCCAAATGGACCCTTACAGTTCTGTAACTGTGAGAGTGTACCAATGGAACCTTGGAACCCCCTCAAGTAACCCAGAGGGTCCCTGGACCACACTTTGAGAACCACTACAGTAACATTGATGTCATCACTGTGCTGCTGTTATGTCAAGGAAGATAAATGTAGGAAAGGACACCGACGTCATTTTCTCTATCCAGCAACTCCAGCCGTCAGATTGGTCTCACTGGGAGGCAAAGTGCAGCCGGGAGGTGGATGGAATACATTGGAGTCAATGAGGGCCAGGTGGACCAGCTTATAAATAATCACTATTTATAAACCACTGAGACCTTTATAAAATACTCGGCTCAGAAAAATAAAAGAAGACATAATATCACACGTTGTTTTCTACTGTGTTGCTTTTCAATGTGTTCACTGTATCATTTTATAGAGGTATCTAAAGAGCACAAAGTACGTTTCTGAACGGCCTAAGTATCGTTTCCTGTCTGCCAACCAACATCTCACAATACCTCAGAGCCAGAAACGATACCTGTCGCTGTTTAGATGCCTCAATAAAATGATGTTCTGTGCACATCGAAAACCAAAGTGATTATAAAACAACCTGTGATGTGTCTTCTTTTACATTCCTGAACCGTTTATATGACAAAGGTTGCAATCGTTCAGAAATAGTGTTTGTTCATAATAAGCTGGTCCAGGTCTCATTGACTCCAATGTTATTTCACTGAACTTCCGGTGGGAGTTTGCCACTCGCGAGCGTCATGGCGCAAACCCCATAGATATAGAAACCTAGATACCTCATTGGCCTCTGCAGTTCGTTGGAGCAACTGGTATCGCGGCTGCCATTTTAGAGTAGGCAAGCTGACACTCAAAGTGACTGCTGGCTAATATCACAGCGCGTTGACTACTGGCCAATCACAGCGCGTTGACTACTGGCCAATCACAGCGCGTCTAACTGACTTTTGCTGCGCGGCTGCCTCTTACGAAAAGACCCGCCCCCATCTGCCTCTGATTAGCCTACCGATCTTCTGTGACACACGCGGAAGCTTTCCTACTCTAAAATGGCGCCCGAGATACCAATGCCTCAGAGCCGACTGCCGAAGGAGGCGTCTACCTTTATATGTCTATGGCATACCCAGCGTCCAGCGTGTCCTTTCCTTCATTTATCTTCCTTGTGTTATATGTATTTAAAAGGTTGATGATGTCATCACTGTGCTGCTGTAACTTATATTTAGCATTTAAAAGCTGATTGGACAGACGTGTGTTTCCTCCTTCTCTCCACCAGGGGGCATCAATGTCTGCATCTCTGAAAACACACACATCCAGTTACAACCATTCTGTTCAAAGACAATAAACAACCTATAAGAATTTGACTTTATAAACGGTAGGAAGTATTTTAACCAATAAGAATTAGACTTTAACTGTAGAAAAAAATCAACCAATAAGAATTAGACTTCATTAACTTTAGGACAAAATCAACCAATGAGAATTTGACAAATATTAACACTTTTATAAAGCTGTGCACTAGTTTTATCAGTTTGATAAATTCTGAAAAGTTTTATAAGCGTGTGTTTGTGTCAAAATGTAGTTTCTCACCTTCAGTTGGTTGTCGGCACCAGAATACGACCTGGTAGAAGAACAGACAGACAGACAGACAGACAGACAGACAGACAGACAGACAGACAGACAGACAGACAGTAATGATTTAGAAAGTCACACCTGGCCAAACTAACCGGTCTCTGACCTCAATCTGATCAATTTAATCAATCTGATCAATTTAATCAATCTGATCAATCTGATCAATCTGATCAATCTGATCAATTTGACTACAACTTGCTACACGTTTACCTTGTTTCTGCCACTGGTACTAGATAATTAAATAAACTTGTCAATTAAACATATAATTAGCAGGGGCGCAGGAGGTGGCGGCGGAGGGGTTTGAACATACTCAGTTCTATTGGGGATGAAGAAAAAAGAAAAGAACTCCGACATCTACACTGCATGTAGTAAATTTTTTGTACCGAATTAACCAAATGAGCCGAATTAAAGTAACAAAACACCCCCAACAAAGTAACAAACCTGGAAAAAATGTCGGTTCTAAAATGTCCTCTGCGTCCCTGTTAATTAGCAATAATTAAACAGTTAAATCACCTCTTTTCTTCCACTGCAAGTAGATGAATCCAGTCAGGAACAAGACCAGACCCAGAACCAGACCTGATGCTCCGATGGCCAGCTTGTTCTTCACTGACTCTGGCATGGAGTCATCTGATAAAAACACATGATATGACATATTTATTACATCATATTATATGATATTATGACAGCTGAGTAACAGTAACAGTAGATGTGTCAGGGTTCTCTCCTCAGTCTCTGTATGGTCAGCTTTTTAACATTTATTACCTTTTTCTGTTCCCTGTTTGCTTTAAGTCATTGGTTCTCAAAGTGGGGTCTGGGGACCCCCAGGGGTCCTTAGGGGGGAGGGGGTTCGAGGGGGTCCCCAGCAAAATGTGTTAATATAGCATCACAATAACTTTAACCACTTTAACCTTTTATACTTTGGCTATTCAAAAACAGCAGATCTACAAGCTCGAGCTTGTAGATCTGCTATTTTTGAAAAATCAGGAACATTTGTGCAAACCTTTGAATATATATATTTCAAGCGAACATTTTTAATTCAAATCTTTGCTTCTGGGGGGTCCCAGGACCAAACTATTGGAGATGGGGGTCCGTGGCCAAATACATATTATTTTGGGGGTCCTTGACATGAAAAAGTTTGAGAACCACTGGTTTAAGTGTTCAGTCATGTTTCTCTAGCTCTATATTCACTATATATGTAGTGTCTATAGGTCTTGTAACTCTATATTCACTGTGTTCTGTAGTCCACCATTAGAGGTTCAGTCATGATGACAGTAATGGATTACAGAAATAGATTACAGTAATAGATTACAGTAGTACAGTAACTAACCCCAGTCCACAATCAGAGGTTCAGTCAGGCCTGGATGTTCCACCATGCATGAGATCTTCTCTCCTGATCTGTGTGACACACACACACACACACACACACACACACACACACACACACACACACACACACACACACACACACACACACACACACACACACACACACACACACACACACACACACACACACTGTTTACACTTTAAAATGTTAGATTTGTATAAGTCTTTAATAAATCAGTGCTATTGAACATCCTTTACATCTGTGTGTGGGTTTTATAAATATTGAACCAATGAAAAGTATTAAAAAGCGCTTCTGACTAAACCTCCTAACTCCATTGGATCCTCAAACTGTCAGTCAAACCATAACTCCACCTTGTGGAGAGAGTTGTTTTGTCCATCATTGATTAAAATAATGATGATGAAAGAAAATGTCCACATGAATGGTAAAAAAAAACCCTCCTAACTCCACATGAGCTGTATGTGGGTAAAGTGATGATAATATAAAGACACAGTCAAGTATCTGACAATGTATAAAGTCACCTTTGATGAGGCAGTATTGTGTTGTTTTAAAGACTTTTTTTTCTTCATTTCCTGTAAAAGGAAATATTTTGGACATAGCTGGTTTCTACCCAACAGCAGATATATAGTTTATAGTGGCTTTGATCATCCATTTGATATATACATGCTGCTTTTCTATGATGGACTCATCTACTTGTAGATCTACAACAGGGGTGATGCAACTTTGATAATGTAGAGGACCACTATAATTCCACACTCACTCCAGAGGGACACATTGCATAGTGTTGCTGTCGGGCAGAAACCTCTTATCTCCATATTTTAACTATTTTCGTAAATTAATGCCGTACTTCACCATTCTATTATGTCACACAAAAGTAACCAAAAAAGAATACGCGAATGCGTGGCGATACTATTTTTGTGTCTATTACAGTAGGTGTGTATTTCTATGTATAGGTGTGTGTTAGGTGTGTACCTGGGTGTGTATTTCTATGTATAGGTGTGTGTTAGGTGTGTACCTGGGTGTGTATTTCTATGTATAGGTGTGTGTTAGGTGTGTACCTGGGTGTGTATGTCTATGTATAGGTGTGTGTTAGGTGTGTACCTGGGTGTGTATTTCTATGTATAGGTGTGTGTTAGGTGTGTACCTGGGTGTGTATTTCTATGTATAGGTGTGTGTTAGGTGTGTACCTGGGTGTGTACTCCAGGTAGGCGTGGTACTGGTAGTACCAGTCTCCATCAGGCAGCTCATCAGTAGAGGACACATCAGAGGTGATAGGTTCTTCATCTCTCAGCCAGGTCACCAGGATCTGTTTAGGATAGAAGCTGTAGCTGCTGCACACCAGCATGTGAGTGTGTTTACCACCACCAGAGGGCGTCTCTGAGGCCAGTCTCACTTTGGGAATCACTGGAACAACAAGAAAATTATAATAATAAATAATAATAATAATAATAATAATAATAATAATAATAATAATGATAATAATAATAGTGATAATAATTATGTATTATTATTATTAATCATTTATTTATCATTTCATTTATACTATACTTCACTAGTATTATAATATCTCATTATTACACAGTCTCATCAGATCAGAACTGAAAACTACTTGTTCAACCTTCACATCATCATACAGTCATTTGTACAAATCATTAAAGCCTTTTGTCAAACTTTTCAACAAATTACAAATGCTTCGGCACATGGATCAATGTTTTATAATCATGTTGACAGCATTAATCATCTCTGAATATTAATGATTTATAATGATGTCATGTTATAGTTTATGAGGTGATTGAGTGTTTAGTGCTGGTCTGAGATCAGCTCACCTGTCTTCTCCAGAGCATTGGAGTAGTCGATCTCAGCCCAGCGTTTGCAGTAGAGCTCTACACGTGATTTCATGTAAGCCATCTGTCCAGGATCTTTATTCCAGCTCTCTGCGTTCTTCACACCAAGCTCAGTGTAGCCAACCCACTGACCCACCCTGCTGTCAAACCTGGTGATCTCTCGATTATGGAAATTCATTACGTTTATGTACTGTATGTCCTTCAGGTCAGTGGAGTTAAACACACACCGGGTAGCACCATAGAATGGAAATCCATCTGGAAATAGAACATTAAAATGTCATCAATATTATTATCTCTATAATATCAACACAGAGTGAATGTGTGAATTATTAAGTGATTAAATAAAGTTTACCTGCTCCATTTAAACAGAAGAAACACAGTGAAACACAGAGCCATGGTTTAGTTGAAGTCATGATGAGTTGAGATGTTTCAGAGTTTAGTTGAAGTGTTGATCAGTTGACGTTCTGATGTGTAACTGAACACTTTCTCACTTTTTTTTTGCAGCGTCTACTCCACAACAACCAATGAAAAAATATAATTCACTCTCATCACTTGTTACCAGGCAGACGTCAAACCAAAACTACAGCAGATTAACGGTTGATTTGTAATGGAAAGAAGTTAATATGCTGTATATTATATTTTCTATTTACTATACTGTTATTTTACTCCAGTAAAAGTTTGATTACAGGACTTTTACTTGAGAGGGCGCAGTCACACCGAAGTTTAATTCTACTTATGAGGGTGGATTCTGCCCATGCTTTTTAATGAGAATGGAGGTTTTATTGACAAAATCTGAGAATGGCAACAAACCGCTCCATTCCCATTGAAATGAATTGGCAGAATCCACCCTCATAGGTAGAATAAAAGTATGGTGTGACTGTGCCCTAACAGCGTATTTCTACATTGTGGTATTGCTACTTTTACATAAGTTAAAAATAAAATAATTAAAAGGAGTATTTTGCACCATTCTTATTAGGAAAGTATTATAATTATTATAATTAATTATTATTATTACCCTTATCATTATTATTATTATTATTATCCTCTACCCCAAATCTCTGCTGGGAAGTCTAGGATTATGCTTCACCACTGGATTCCAGATAAGCGGTATATAGACAGATGGATGTTTGGGTCCATACATACATGTCAATCTGATTTAGATAAAGTCTCTATAAAAAAAGTATTTTCATGATTAATATCATATATCGTCTCATCTTATAATTAATATCTGATATCTGTTATCTCATCTCATGGGGATGCAGTATAGCATATAGCATAGTATAGCATTTTATTGAAGTCAGTCATGTTTTATTAAGCTGAAACAATAATTTTCTTCAAATCATTGATTCATAAACAGATTTACTAAATGTTGTTTATAGCCTCACCCAATCACACAAAAAAATCTTGATTTTAATATCGATGGCAAAATGTAAGATCAATAGTATCCTATAGACCTGTTAATTTATGAAAATGTGATAATAGACAGTATGTGTCCAGACAAGGAGAAACTCTGAAGATGGTGTTAAAGTGGCACTATGCAATTATTTTTTTATTTAGTATGTTAATACAATATAACTTATACAATCTGTATGGTAGAGTATGTTAATACAATATAACTTGTACAATCTGTATGGTAGAGTATGTTAATACAATATAACTTCTACAATCTGTATGGTAGAGTATGTTAATACAATATAACTTATATAATTGGGGTGGTTATATTTGGTCTCCCTGATCTTCTATTGAGACATTTAGATCGTGTCAAAGGTCATGTCTCACCTAGACACAGGATCTGACACGAATTTAGACCTGATGGTCAAGATTGAATTTATCCCCTGAGCAAGCAGGAAGGCTCTATTAGCTCAATGTTAAAACATTTCAGGACTAGCGCAGGAAACCAGGTTCAAATCAGGGGCAGAAGAGGAAAGTTACATAGTGGTGCTTTATTTATAACATGAGTATGATGATTATTTAGTTGCATTCATTTCCTTTGATGAGGAAGAAGGTTCCCATGGCAACCCCCAGCAGACCCAGGGTCAGCCCCACCCCACAGAACACATCTGGACCCACACCGGGCTGAGCTGGGATGTGATGATCCACATCTGGAGAGAAAAAAAACACGCACACGCACACACACACACACACACACACACACACACACACACACACAATAATATATAATAATCTTCATTTCAGACCCGTGGGTCCATATAAAAAAAGAGGCTCTGAACAGTGAACACTTCACATCAACAGAACACATAGAAGTTTCAGGAGCAGCATATTGGCCTGTTCAGTTACTGAGTAAACTGATCTTTAAGGATAGCCTATACATTATATCAAAAATACTTATCACTACTTACAAAGCCCTCAACAACCAGGCCCCCCATCCTCAGGACAAAAAAGTGAACCTGGGATGACAGGGCTTTCTCGGTGGCCCCGCCCCTCACTGTGGAACTCACTCCAAGCTCACATGAGAGCTGCCCCCCCCCCCCCAACCCTCACCACGTTTAAAACCACACTGAAAACCCACCTTTTCAGACTCGCATTCCCACATAAATCCCAATTAGTCTCTTATAGTTTTAAACCTTTTTAACTAGTTTTTCCAAATAAAGTTGTTTTTATTCTGTTTATGTAAAGTGACTTTGAGTACCCAGAACAGCGTAAAAAGTATGTATTATTATTATTATTATTATTATTATTACACTTATCATTATTATTATTATTATTATTATTATTATTATTATTATATCACATGAGTCCAGAGATCATGTGTAGCAATGTGTGAGTTCTGGGAATAATCTAACTAACTAGGCGTGGCCTATATGGGGACTTGCAACACCAAGCAATATATTTTGGGTGCATGTATGACTTATGGTTCAATAGTTACAGGCCAACATGTACAGTGGGCTGGTACAGCCTCAACATGATTTAAAAAGTATGAAAGCATTGACTTCCTTATCCTACTGACTACATGGACAAGACATTTAGTGTTGGTTGGTCTGTTAGTTTTATTGTAACTTAAGAAGATCTTACCCCACATCCTGGTCTCAGGTCCAGTCAGTGATTGGTGGTTGACTGTACAGCTGTAGATGTCTCCCTGCTCTGGTGTGACCCTCACACTGGAGAACTGGTAGAAGGTTCCATCTTTCTTCAGGTACGGGATGGTGGTAGTGATGTCACTGGTCAGGTTGTGGTTGTTCCTGGTCCATGTGACTTGAACCGGGGCGGGATAGAAACCAGTCACATGACACATGAGAACGTTGTCCACTCCTAGTTCAACGTCTTCTCTGGAGTAGATCTTGGTGTCAGGAGCTACTGCAGATACATAACATACACAAACACACATAGATGTTACATCATTCAGGAGACTCAGGATCCATGGAATACTTCCAAGCATGGATATTGATGAGACTATGAGATAAATATGGTGAACTGCTTTAAGCCTCTTAAAAGGACAACTTTCTTAAAAAGATTAAAAAAATACAAATAAAATTAATCTGCAAGACGCGTGTGTGTGCGTGTGCGTGTGCGTGTGTGTGTGTATGTGTGTGTGTGTGTGTGTGTGTGTGTGTGTGTGTGCGTGCGAGCGCAAGTAAATAGAAAGTAGATGGTCCCTGAAAATGTTCACATTTTACACATAACTCATTCATTACATTATGTCATCAAACCTCTTTGTCTCCTACTCCCTAGACACACACACACACACACACACACACACACACACACACACACACACACACACACACACCTGGTTCCAGTGTTAGCTCCTTCAAGGCAGTGCGAAGTGTCTCCAGGTTTTCTTTGCAGATGTGCAGACTAGCCACAGCTGATGGATAAGCTCCTTCTACGTAGGTGAGTGGATCTATGAAGTCAGGCTGAGGCATCACCCCCTTCCCCTTGGTGAAGTCTGCGTACCACTTCACCTCTCCATCCAGTCCATACATCACCTCTCCATCTGTATCTGAACAACCTGATACACTAAGATCCTCATGAAACGCTGGAAATAAAACAAACATACAAATTAAAACACAATCTTCTTCAAAGTGACACAGAGAGAGAGAGAGAGAGAGAGAGAGAGAGAGAGAGAGAGAGAGAGAGAGAGAGAGAGAGAGAGAGAGAGAGAGAGAGAGAGAGAGAGAGAGAGAGAGAGAGAGAGAGTGTGTGTGTGTGTCGGGGGGGTCATTAACCCATTAAGACCGGGAACGCATCTGTGTCATTTTAATATTTATTTGGCTGTTCAAAAATAGCAGATCTATAAGCTCATAGCGCGGCACTCGGTGCCGCGCTATGAGCTTGTATATCTGCTATTTTTTTAATAGCCACAGATATATAAATGTATACTTTACATAACCACAGATATATAAATGTATACTTTACATAACCACAGATATATAAATGTATACTTTACATAACCACAGATATATAAATGTATACTTTACATAACCACAGATATATAAATGTATACTTTACATAACACAGATATATAAATGTATACTTTACATAACACAGATATATAAATGTATACTTTACATAACCACAGATATATAAATGTATACTTTACATAACCACAGATATATAAATGTATACTTTACATAACCACAGATATATAAATGTATACTTTACATAACCACAGATACATAAATGTATACTTTACATAACCACAGATATATAAATGTATACTTTACATAACCACAGATATATAAATGTATACTTTACATAACCACAGATATATAAATGTATACTTTACATAACCACAGATATATAAATGTATACTTTACATAACCACAGATATATAAATGTATATAGTTTATAATAACATAAATGTGATGTACTTCACCTGGGATCGCTTTGACATGAAGTACAGAGGAGAGGATGAGGAGGGTGGCTGCAGTCTTCATCATCACTGATACAAACTGAACTGAAGTGAATAAAGAAATTAAAAACTGATCAGAATAAACAGATCAATAATCAGGTGTTGACTTCTAGACACGTTCTGAAGTCTGAGAGAAAATGGAGGGTTTGTTGTGTAGTTTAGAAGAATCAACCAATCAGATTAAAGATACAACGTTGCATCATCTGTCTCCTGGAAGACGACATTCTGAACTGTTGAAGAGAAACACATTGATTGATTTTTTAGAAATGTACCACTTAAACCCTCAATTCTTAGTAAACTTTACCTTTGGCTCTGTACTTGGTTCACTCTTTTTTCCCTCTACACCAAATCTCTTTGCCGAAAATAGGGAGCTTGTGGATCAGCTGTTTTCGGCAAATGTTCCCCTCAGAACAGGGATGCTAGGGTTCAAGTAAAAGAAAACATATCCTTTCACACAAACATTTGGTGGCCCTCCTATTGTAAATCTACCTAGGGGTCCCAGACCCCCTGTTGACCCCCAGGTGTTGTGTTACTGGCATCAGTGTGGGTTGGTTCTATATTATAACCAGGTGTTGTGTTGTCAGGCTGTACTGGGATCAGTTTGTAAAATCAAAACGCTTTCATGGAATAAAAGACTAAAAGAGTTATCATTGACTAAAACTAGAATAACATGTAAACCGTTTTTGTTGACTAGAACTAAAATAAATACTTAATGTTTTGTTGGACTAAGATAAAGACTAAATGCTCGTCTTTTAGTCGACTAAAACTTGACTAAATAAAAACAGGATGAGGATGAATAAATATGAGAAAAACTAACAAGGGCGATTGAAACTGGACTAAGACTGAGACTATATTAAATGGTTGATAAAATCAACACTAGTGCAATCAACAACATTTTTTTTTGCAGATCGGTGCAGTAAAAACTCAAATCGGCCTGTTATAGTGTCACCATGACATGAGGCTGATTTGAAACATTTCAAGTGGCATTTCTTCCTCGGCCTAGTGGGAATGTGCATGCAAAAAATCCCGGAAATCACACGCTGGGTTCATGATTTGAGGCTATTTTGTTCAAAAGGACCAATCCTGCAAACTTTGTAAGCCAATCTTAACCAATCAGGATGGAATATGAAAAATCTGAAAGACTGTTTGGTTTAATGACTATAGAGATAATGTGTACCGATTTGTGTGATGTTTGGACAAAATCTGTAGGAGCAATACGAAAAAAAAAGTTTTGCAAAAATGGACCTTCTGGTGGCGCTATAACAGGCCGATCTGAGAAATCTGGGGCAGAGCTTCTGCTCTGGCATCTAGGGAGTGTGTGTGTACAGTTTTGCTGCGATCGGCCCAACGGTGCCGGAGATTAGCTGCTCACAGACAGACAAAACACTCTCTGCCGCACCTTCGGCCTGGTGGAGACAATAACACACTTGATGGACTGGAAGTGAAAAGGAAGAGAGGGACCATAAGCTAAATTCTATTCCCCAAAGCTCGGTCACTCGCTCACTCTCCTCGCTTCCTCCACTCGCGCCTAAGCCCCGCCCCTGCGAGGAGCCGAGGATTATTTGCGAGGACGGAGTGGTCGACCGGTTGCCCTCAAAGGATCGGACTGTCATTTCAAAGCGACTGCAAATTCCGCGATCACTTATGACGTTTCACACAGCTGGACCAGAGCAGCAGAGGCGTGGATGAAAATATACATGCATAGAATAATATGCAGGTATAGAATAATACAGAATATAAGAATAGACAATTCATCAATGTGGATGGCCACATTATCTTTATAGTTAACATTTTGTGCAAAGCCATTTATTCCTGAAATAGTGAACGAAGCGCCAGGATGAGCAAACTTACATTTATGAATACACGTGATGCGGAAGTCTGCTATTGTAAATCTACCTAGGGGTCCCGGACCCCCTGTTGACCCCCAGGTGTTGTGTTACTGGGATCAGTGTGGGTTGGTTCTATATTATAACCAGGTGTTGTGTTGTCAGGCTGTACTGGGATCAGTTGGTAGAACTGGACATTGGTTCTATAACCAGGTGTTGTGTTGTCAGGCTGTACTGGGATCAGTTGGTAAAATCAAAACGCTTTCATGGAATAAAAGAAAGAAAAAAAAACCCATACGTCACGGGAGAAGGGGAAAAAGACAAAAAAAACGTGTACGCGTGATGCGGAAGTCTGCCGCGAGGAGCTGTGGAGACAGCTCGAGCGTACACTTCATGTACACTCGCTCAATGCGGAAGCGGAGAGCCTCCTCGCCTCCTCCACTCGACTCCACTCGCCTCCTCCAAGAAGCAAATGAACAATTGGAACCTGACAACTTCCGGTTCGAAGTCGGAGTGACCGAGTGGGAGTGAGCGAGTGGCCGAGATTTTCGGTATTGGAATTTGGCTTTAGAGTTAATCCTGCAGGGGAAATTCAGTTTCAGCTTCACCCCGCTGATAGCTGCTCAGATGGTTCTCACTTAGGTGTTAAGTGTCTTGCTCAGGGACACTTTGACAGACAGTCGGGTTGGGGAGGTGAACCAGGGACCTTGTGATCACCAGACAGCCTCTCTAGCCAATCACATCCTTAAGAAACCTAGTCTAGTGTTTCAGTCAAACCTCACACAACTTTAGTGTTGTATACAGACAGACAGACAGACAGACAGACAGACAGACAGACAGACAGACAGACAGACAGACAGACAGACAGACAGACAGATAGATGAACACAACCACTGTGCTCCAATACAGTAGTAGAGAATGCATCCTTCAAAGGATGCATCCTTCAAAGCATAGGCTACTAAGGATGGAACTGAGCCTTGTTAAATGAGACAGAGGACTTATAGTTGAGGTCATGTGATCATGAGGTCATGTGATCACACATCTCACTGCTCTAATGAACAATGTGTTTCAGACCATTTGTCTCTATTTAAAATGTATTTAAAATGTAAATACTAGAGTGGAGATAATCTAGAAGGTTATATTTGTACCTCAAAGCAGTTAAATATCGATACATGTCCACAACACAACATAGTGTGTGTGTGTGTGTGTGTGTGTGTGTGTGTGTGTGTGTGTGTGTGTGTGTGTGTGTGTGTGTGTGTGTGTGTGTGTGTGTGTGTTGGTCATGTGATCAAAGTTTCACATTATGGACCACAATAGACCATATTCACACGGCGGCCATGTTGCTATTAAGTCAATGAAGTGCCACCCCGGTTTCCGCGGCAACGGGGTGGCACTTTCAATGTTAAATTCCAAAATGGCCACTGTGTGAATATATCTGAACCAAACATGGCACAAACACTGTTCAGGGGTCTGCCATGACAATAGTCACAGCAAAAACCCTAAACATCACACATGGGACACTACAGCAGTGTTACATCAGTGTTGCAGCAGTGTTTAACACTTCAAATGGACATAACTCTGAGACCATTTCTCTGAACAGCACAATATATAGGACTGGATTTGAAGGAGGATCTCTAGTTTATTTGTCAAACTAGATCTTTCATCCTTCAAATCCAGTCTTATATTGTGTTGATCCTTCTTGATCCTTCAACTGAAAACTCCCCGAACATTAATTCCACTTCCTCCTTCAATCAGCAGCCAATCTGGATTATTGTTTTGTTAAACATCACCAGTTACTAGGCAGACATGTTGATCTGGACAACCAGAGAGAGAGGGAGAGAGAGAGAGAGAGAGAGAGAGAGAGGGGGAGGGAGAGAGAGACGAATGCGCGTGCGCCCCCACACACACACACACACACACACACACACACACACACACACACACACACACACACACACACACACACACACACACACACACACACACACACACACACACACACACACACACACACACACACACACACACACACACACTCTCTCTCTCTGACAGACAGACCTCGTGGTAAAGCTCACCCTCTTGTGTAATATTGTTAATTAGTATGCAGCTACATTACAGTATGATGAGCTCTGGTCATTACTGTCCTTCCTGTTTTGCTGATTATGATTTTGGTTCAATCAAATGTTTGACAAAACATTGTTTGTTTGTTTATTTGTGAAAACTTTGAATTTCACCTTCAAATCAACTGCTAATATTTGAGGTTCATACATTTGTCACAGATTTGAAATATTAGATCATTTTCGATGATAGAGGTATAATATATTTTGTCTAATTTGTTTAACTGGGTACTTTATCTACTTTTAAGATAAAGTAAATCATTCTGAAGGGTTCATGAAGTTTCAGACACCACTGTAGCCTACTGTATGTCTTGTTAGAACAAAGCACTCAAAGTGGTTTGATGTCATTGTCAGTGAGTTTATAAATGTACAAATCATCAGATTTATGCGTCACATATTCAGTTCAACAACAGTCAGCAGTATCAGTGACAACAATGCTGTGAAACCTCATCGCTTCTCTTGTCTCAACATGTCTTCAATAACACCTTGGTCACGTGATCAAATGTCACATTAGACTGAGGTGTGTGTGTGTGTGTGTGTGTGTGTGTGTGTGTGTGTGTGTGTGTGTGTGTGTGTGTGTGTGTGTGTGTGTGTGTGTGTGTGTGTGTGTGTTTCCAGTAAGAAGCTTCAGTGGTGAGTTCGGGCTCAGGTTTCCATTCCCCAAACTTTGATTTCACTTCCTCGTTCACTCAGCAGCCAATCAGGATTATTCTTTTATTAAACATCACCAGTTACTAGAGAGATACGTGTTGGTCTGAACAACCTAAACATGTGACTATTTGATCCCGTGGGGGAAATTCAGTTTTCAGCTTCACCCAGCTGATTGCTGCCCAGACTTGGGCGCTGGAGGGGAGCAGATAGGGGTTAAATGTCTTGCTCAAGGACACCTCAACATATTGCCGGGGCTCAAACCTGGGACCTCTACCCATTCAGCTATAGCCGGGCCCCATCAATGCAGCATGGTCCATTCTATTCACTGTATACATGCATCAATGCAGCATGGTCCATTCTATTCACTGTATACTGACTGTATACATGCATCAATGCAGCATGGTCCATTCTATTCACTGTATACTGACTGTATACATGCATCAATGCAGCATGGTCCATTCTATTCACTGTATACTGACTGTATACATGCATCAATGCAGCATGGTCCATTCTATTCACTGTATACTGACTGTATACATGTATCAATGCAGCATGGTCCATTCTATTCACTGTATACTGGCTGTATACATGCATCAATGCAGCATGGTCCATTCTATTCACTGTATACTGACTGTATACATGCATCAATGCAGCATGGTCCATTCTATTCACTGTATACTAACTGTATACATGCATCAATGCAGCATGGTCCATTCTATTCACTGTATACTGGCTGTATACATGCATCAATGCAGCATGGTCTGTTCTGTGTTTTCAGTAACTTATCAATACAGTCAGTGCTTTCATTATATGAACAAAATAAGAACATTATAATGAAAGCAGGGTTTTTCATATTACGTTATTTAATCAAAGATTTGCCACACACATTTATCAGGGTACAGACACATTGATGAGCCCTCATTTAGTCATTCCACAGAGCAACACTGTCACCATGTGGTCAGTGTGATGAACTGTTCTGTTGTCCCTGAAAATAGCAGATCTACAAGTTCACGCTCAAGCAGTGTGTTAATCCACTGGTTCTCAAGGTGGGGTCTGGGGACCCTCAGGAGTAACTGAGGGGGTTCCAGGGGGTCCCCCAGCAAAATGAGTTCATATTGCATCACAATCAATTGGACCACTTTAAACCTAATATATACATCGGCTGTTTGAAAATAGTTGATCTACAAGCTCACACCTCGTCACGATAATCACTTCTCTTGTCTCAACATGTCTTCAAAGACACCTTGGTCATGTGATCAAATGTCACATTAGACTGAGGTGTGTGTGTGTGTGTGTGTGTGTGTGTGTGTGTGTGTGTGTGTGTGTGTGTGTGTGTGTGTGTGTGTGTGTGTGTGTGTGTTAGTTTCCAGTAAGAAGCTTCAGTGGTGAGTTCGGGCTCAGGTTTCCATTCCCCAAACTTTGATTTCACTTCCTCATTCACTCAGCAGCCAATCAGGATTATTCTTTTATCAAACATCACCAGTTACTAGAGAGATACGTGTTAGTCTGAAAAAAACTAAACATGTGACCTATTTGATCCCGTGGGGGAAATTCAGTTTTCAGCTTCACCCAGCTGATTGCTGGTCAGACTTGGGGCGCTGGAGGGGAGCAGTTAGGGGTTAAATGTCTTGCTCAAGGACACCTCGACATATTGCCGGGACTCAAACCTGTGACCTCTACCCCCCTCACTATAATCAGCGTTTCACTCTAGTCTACTCCTTTTCCCCTCTATACACTAAACCTCTTTGCCAAAAAAAATGCCGATCTACAAGCTCACAACGCCTCTGCGTTGTGAGCTTGTAGATCTGCTATTTTCGGCTAATGTTCCCCTCAGAAAAGGAATCCTAGGGTTCAAGTGGTTAATGTAAAAAAGAAGAAAAAACTTTCACACAAAGATTTCGCGGACCCCTATTATAGTAGCTCTGAGGACCCCCTAGGGGTCCCGGACCCCCTGTCGAAGACCCCTGGTGTAAAGTGAAGTGTTGCGTTTCTAATAAGAGAAGAAACCAGACGGGCTACCAGGCAGTGACGTAACATTGTCTCTTTGTTATAAAAACGACACCTGATGGAATTCTCTCCCGTCTATTCTTTCCTAGCCTCGATCTCCAAGCTTTTATTTTTTAGTTCTGCTAAAAAAATAAAAGCCTAGACCAGCGAGTCGGTGTTCCGGGTATAGGAAGTGTTTCATTTCCCCAACCAACCAGAGTGCAGTGGGCGTCGCTCCAAATGTTGTGTTGACGGGGCGGAGGCTGACGGACAGATCGGTGAACCAATCACACGCATTCTCTCTCCGGAGATGTTAAACCCGCCCCTCTAGGCACGAAAACAGGAAGGCAAGCAAGGGCAGCCTAATTCTTTCCTGACTGCGTGTGAAGCCATCCACAGTAGGGGTGTAACGATATATTTTACGATACGCATAAGGTAAAGATACGCATCACGATACATGGTTGACGATACGATACATGGACGATATTGGTTAATTCATGGCCATACGATACGATTTAATGATTTAAAATTGATACAGTAACTATTTAGGAAAAAATTATAATCTGTGTCAGGTTTTTTAAGGGAAAAATGAATTATTATGGATACAAATAAGTAAACAGTGATTCTCTGGCAAATACATGGACATTTTATTTGAACAGATATGGACAAACTCGCACCTTGACATGAACACAGAGATTACACAAATTTATCGATAAACCAAGTGTTGCGATATGTAATGGAAAAGTAATTAAACCCCTCTCTGTTTTTTCTTCTTAAAATTGCTACACACAAGTACGTAGTATCGATAAAATCAATTATTTGCATTGCAGAACGAGTCGATACGATTATTTGTGTTGCAGAACGAGTCGATACGATTATTTGCATTGCAAAATGATTCAATACGATACAAAGTAAAACGATACAATATTTTGCCGTTTGCATATCGATATAGTAGATTGTTGAACATTTTAATCGATTTTTCGATGCAGTTACTATATCGTTACACCTCTAATCCACAGTGAACGAGGACATACTAATTCCCTGGGAGTTTGTTTAAGCTTCAGACGTTGGTCATTAACTACGTTTGCTGTTGTTCATTGTTCATGAACAACAGTAAACGTAGGGAACAGGGAACGCATCCGTGTAATTTGTTTTTATTTCTTTGGGCTATTAATAGCAGAACTACAAGCTCATAGTGCGGCACTGAGTGCCGCGCTATGACCTTGTAGATCTTTTTTTTAGACGGGTGACAAAGTCCCGTCTCTCTAAACAGCTTTGAGGCATTTGGCCTTAGCCCCGCCCCCCTTTAAAACATTTGGGGAGTGCACGCCCACAATTCAACGTCAGAGACAGAGAGACAGAGAGAACTGCATTTCAAGTCCAGACACAGTCTGGTCAGGTCGCTAATCTGCCATGAGCGCGAGGCTGCGCTGGCCTGCGCTGTTGCCCTATCTCTGCAGTCTGCAGCCAGCGAAATTAATACATTTTACATGCACTGCTAGGTTGGATTGGATATGCTACTTGTCTTAGTTGGATTAAACCCAAACAAGTCGCTCAATATTAGCCACATATTCTTGCTAGTCAAAACCTCTCCCTCCGCTGTATAGCTCCGACGCGAACTGCCTATTCCCATATTGTTGAAGCGAGGGGGCGGGGCTGGGAGAGAGTCAGCGCACTGAAGTCAAGGCACAGACTACTGTGTTGTTGACGGACAACGGATGCACGCTTATGAGAAACAACAAAAGTAAAACCTGGCAAAACAGTTGCGTGCATTAGCGCAATGAGGATAAAGGAAACATTCAGTCTAAATGTACAGCGTGCTAATTCTCGCCTACTACTACTACTTTTATATTTGAAACTGTAAATTTCTCTAAATATTATAAACTTTCAGGACAGCCTATGTACAAATATCAGTGAAATCATTATTCAGTCTGACTTCACTGTAGCCTATAGTAGCCTTTTCATAAATGATATTTGTACTTATGCTGTCCTGAAAGTTTATAATATTTAGAGAAATTTAAAGTTTCAAATATAAAAGTAGTAGTAGTAGGCGAGAATTAGCAAGCTGGACATTTAGACTGAATGTTTCCTTTATCCTCATCTTGCGCTAATGCACGCAACTGTTTTGCCAGGTTTTATTTTTGTTGTTTCTCATAAACGTGCATCCGTTGTCCGTCAACAACACAGTAGTCTGTGTGTGCCTTGACTTCAGTGCGCAGACTCTCTCCCAGCCCCACCAAGTATGTTGTGCTCCGTTCCCCCTCTCATTAATTTATGACTTAAAGTAGCACGGATTTACCACTGTGAAGTTATGGAAGTTGGAAGGTTTCCAAAAGATAAAATCCCAGGAATATTGGAAGACACTGGAGTTTTAAATCGAAAGTGGATTACGCCACGTAGGATCGAATTATTTGTTGACATGGAAGGACCAGCAGTAATAGCCCCTTTCGGGACCCTGTTTACCTTTTTTGTATTTGGGAAGGCGTTATCCAGGGTCCCTTGACGCTCAAATCACTCTCTCTCTCTCTCGTACTCGCGGCTACCACTGTCTGGTCTCGGGCAAATAGCTCGTCGCTTAGAAGTTGCAGAGATTTCTCAAATTACCCAGAAATGCAGTAGTAACGCGCAGAAAGCTGCATTGATCCGCGCGGATGTTTAATAAATTAGTAAAACTTAAAATCCTCTCTCACACTCTTCTCCACTGCCCATGTCCCGCCTCCCCGCGTTGTGACTGTCATGTAAGCATGTAGGGGCTTGGCTAATCAGAGGCAGCAACGAATCAGAGGCAGCAACGTAGGACGCGCAGCTTGTCAGTCACAACCCCCCCAGTTCGCCCTGGAATGTCACCAGTAAAGCTTACCCGCTTGCCTCACATGTTAACTAGGTGTCCGGAGTATTTGTGCAATATATTAGTCCATATTTCTCAATTAAGAAGTGTTTAAATCCCGTCTGTGACCGATTCTGTCGGAAGTTCCCAATGGGCAGTACTGACGGGGCGCATCCGGTGAAAGCCGGAATTACACTCAATGTAAACAGGAATTAAACGAGGGGGGGAAATGGCGTTCGTCCACACACGGGATTAAAACACTTCTTTATTGAAAAATATGGACTAATACATTGCACAAATACTCCGGACACCTAGTTAACATTTGGGGCAAGCGGGTAAGCACCTTATATTTTGCATTTGTACATGTTTGGAGAAAAAAATATCAAATAAAAAAAACGGCCAATTACTCGATTTAAAAAAAAAAAGTTTGAATCTAGGTGCCCTGGGATCTTTTGGCTATGCCAGGTGTGCCTTGGCACCAAAAAGGTTGAGAAACACAATAATCAATATATCAACCAATAACTGTTATTGGTTGATATATTGATTCTTGTACCACACCTCCTCAAGTCCATCTGTGCTTATTACCAAGATGTTTTACTGTACCAATTCTTAATAGTTAAATATTGCAATAGAATCCCAATCAATTGTAATGTAAACATTACAAATGTAACACATATCAGGTAACAACTACATATTCTTGTAACTCATGTCTTGCATTACCAATGCTGGCCAAATCAATCAACTACATGGCAGAAAACACAAGCATCACACATCCCACTACCCACTACATGCCTGACCTCCCAAAAAAAAAAAAACTCCCACAGACGTACAGGGACTGACCTGCTTCACACTGTGTCACCCGTCTACACATGACATCTTATGTCATACTTCCTTGTTTTTGTGTGTGCAAATCTGATAATAGCAACATACTTTCTGTTCAAAAAAACTGTTAGGATTTAGAAGACATTTGTAGAATACCCAGAAGCAAAGATTTGAGTTAAAATGTTTGCTTTAAAAAGAATAAGAATAATATATATTCAAAGATTTGCACAAATCTTTACGATAAAAAAAAAAGTGTACAAATGGAACCAAATGGACCCTTCCATTTGTAAAATCTCAGAGTTAAAGGGATATTTCACTTTCAAATATGTTTTTGGGGGTAATTTTTACATCTACTCTGGCTTTTGTGTTTCACCCCAGACAGTTTTTAAGTTGTAAGTTCAGTATTTAGATTTGTGATATACATTTTATCAGACACGCCCCCTTCCTAATATACAAATTAACCATTGTAACTTCAAACTCTATTTTAACCATGTTAGATTCAATGAAAACACCCGTCCATGGTTCTGGTGACTGATATTGTCCTATCTCCGTTTTTTTTTCTCTCCCAAATATAAAAAATAAATGCTTTTCATCAACATGAGTATTTCAAAATGTGCCTCAATAATTTACACTTGCGTCACAGAGGTAAATATTGTACTTTTTTATTCCACTCAAATGATATGAGTGCTTTAGTTACTAAATCAGTTATTTACATATATACAGTGGTTATGCCTGTTCGCCATTCGGCCTGTAACGTCAACGTCAACTGAACAGAAAACACTGAACGTTCTTTTTATTTATGAGCATTATCTGCGTCCCACCCGCCCAAAAAAAACGCCAGTGGCACCCGGGTGGCACAGGGGTAACAGGCACAGGGGTAACGGGCACAGGGGTAACGGCCACCACTGTGGAGTCTAGGGGTTCATCCGTCCATAGACATATAAAGGTAGACGCCTCCTCTGGCTCTGAGGCGTCTGTATGGCGGGCGCGCTTCCGCTTCCGGGGGGGCAAGCTGGAAACTTCCACGTGCGTCACAGAAGGGGGCGTTCGGTAGGCCAATCAGAGGCAGGTGGGGGCGGGACAACTAGATTCTGACGAGTCCTGGAAAAGACGTGCTGTGATTGGCCAATAGTCAACGCACTGTGATTGGCCAGTGCCCGTGCCCCCCGGAAATATGGCGGCCACCATACGAAACAGGTCGCTCCAACGAACTGCAGAGGCCAATGAGGTATCTAGGTTTCTATATCTATGCGTCCGTCTATTCACCTTATTCCTGTATAAACGCCCAGGAAGTAGGTAGAAAGGTAGGGGAGTAGGGGGGGGGGGGGGGTGGGGAGCCTCATATCATTGGGTTTCCTGTTTACCAGTGTTGCCATGTCTGCTTATAATAAGCGACTTTGGGCTTGATTCTTAAGTGTAGTTGCTTATTTTGTCTTGCTTCCCAATGTCTTTTAAACCAGTGTTTCCCCCATTTATTCCATGGCAAGGACCCCCAGATTAATATGTATTTGTCCGCGGACCCCCATCTGAAATAAATCTCAGTTTTTCCCCAATATGTTTTGATAATAGCAGATCTGCAAGCTCACAACATGTGATGTGACGCGTTGTTATCTTGTAGATCTGCCATTTTCAAATAGCTGAGGTAAAACTGGTCGCTTTTTAGCCTACTTGCGAAATCCAGGGCAAAATAAGTCAACTCAAGATACAGCCGTTTCCATGTAAAAGCTAAACAGGAAGTGGACGAAAATCTTCGGATGACATAGTTTCCGGATCCTTGTGAGTTGAAAGTGAACATGATCACTCGGGTGATAGAGAACAGCGCCATCTTTTATTAAAAAAAAACACAAAAAACTAAAACACGTCATTAGCACCGAGGGCCTTTGGGAAAAAACATGTGAAACGCGTCAATGGCACTAAATGAGTTAACTGTCAGATTCCTTAACAGTTCTCTTTGACGATTCCTATATTTATCAAAAAATGTAATAAGGGACAAAACTATATAGATTAGAACACACATTCACTAAAGAGTTATGGTGGTCCTTGAAATTGGTGGTCCTTGAAATTAAAAAGTTTGAGAACCACTGGTATTGTCATTGTGTAGCAGACATGAAGTCTACATACCAGTTTCTGACAGAGTGACAACCTGGTTCCAAATGTGATGGAACCGATTCAGGTTCCTCAATGTTAGATCCTCCGGTTCTGGACCCCAACCCTAGTCACCTTCAGAATCATCATCATCTATGGGTTGACCATGATCCCTCCTCAGCTTGAGAGAGACACATTTGAGAAGGTAGTTGTTATTAGGGATCTCTCCCACAGTTTCCCACTTGTCCGTCTCTTCACAGTAGCACTCGATGTTATGGGCAGAACTAAATGAAGAGACACAAACAAACAGCCATGAGAGAAATGTCTGATGTGGACAAGAAGACACAATGTCCCAGACATTCATGGAGCAGCAGTGTCATACCTATCGAGACCCTCGTCATCTTCATCAAAGTCTCGCCCTCCTAGTGCGTAGATCTTTCCATCCACCACAGCCACGTTGTGCCCGAAGCGTTTCACTTGCATGGGGGCACACATGGTCCACTGGTTAGTCTTGGGGCTGTAGCACTCCATCGAATTTGCAATTGTCAAATTTGTATTAATATAATGCAGACCACCTATAGACGAACAAGAATTAACAGGATAGTGACTGTTAGTGTGTTTTATCATGTGCCCAAACTACAGTGAAGTTTAGTGAATCTATTATGGAACTAAGATCAGTGGTGTAAAGTAACTGGATACATTTACTCAAGTACTGTACTTCAAATTTACTTGAATGTTTCCTTTTTCTTGTCTTTTTTTAATACTTGTTACTTCTACACCACTTCAAGTCAGAGGCAAATCATATTTGATTTTGTTTTACAATCATTTGACTGTTTTCTACTTTGCTAATTATGATTATAATTTTTAAAAAAACGGATAAATTATCATTATTATTATTATAGGTTAAACTATTCAGCAACTCCACCTGTACCAGATCTTTAAAGTGATGAATACATGAATGCATTATTTATTACAATGTAATAATACAACTGTGAAAGGGGCCATTCTGCATATTGAGTCATTTGTTTTGGTATTGCAAGCACATTATATGCCTATACTTTCGTACTGTCTTGAGTTAAAAAGGTATTTCTATATTCTGGTTTTATTATTTTTACTCAAGTAAAAACAAAAACAGCACTTCTTCCACCACTAAGAGCCTTTAAGAAGAGGTATGATACCTATAAAATAGATCTTTCCATTCAGAACACAAGCAGCTGATTTATTACGTGGAATCTGCATGGGAGCAACTTCTGTCCACACAGATGTTTTAGGATTGTACTTCACCACCTGGGGCGGTGGGTCGTAATCATTTGGAGCACCAACTAGAGTCCAGGAGAACACACACGTCAAAACATTATTCACTGTCACCAAAGGATCTGTACATTTTCAGTGAACCATTATGCTTGACATACACTAACATAACATTAAAAACACAACCTCATGAAACCCAGCAGGTGCATGAATCTGTTCCATACCGATAGAATAGAGATGTCCATCCAGTGCGACCACACAGCTGGCAATATCGAAACACGCTGCAAAACCGACAGATTCCATGAGCTGCCAGGTGTCTGTGTTGGGGTCGTAGCGTTCCATCGAGTTAGTGTTCCTGTTATTACTCCCCCAGCCCCCCACTGCAAACACGTATCCATCCAGCATCGCCAGGTCTATGGACCATGGAAGATTGAACAGGGAAAACATTTTAAATGATCATTAGAAGTGATAATCTTAGCCATATGCAGCATCTCATTGGGTGAAAAAACGGTATCTATGATCCAAGTTATAATTTGGCATTCTCATAAACTCATGGCTCATGTTTGAAGAGCTAAATCCACCCCGCCACCAACATTTCCCATACTACCTGTACAGACGCCTTTTCAGAACCTGCTCATTTTAATGAATTTCCATATCATGGCACGACCCCATTTTATGGTGGACATTTTTTGGCCACCCCACACTTTATTTATAGCCTAGTGCAATTTCAAAGTGGAAATAAATAATATCTTAAAATAAAAGCATACATTGTTGGCCTTACTGTATATATGACCTTTTTTTTTAAAATAAAAATAATAATAATTTAAAACAGTAATTCCTGCAGATTTGTAAGCCTATCCATTCAATGAAACAAATAAATAATATAGCGCGGCCTCAAAACACCATAGCAGAACACTGCCGCGACTCTTCCCGCCCCCCCCTATTTTGCTATTTTCTGAAAGAAAATACTAAAATATCTTTTTAAATGTTGCCTATGGTGACCTGCCCAAAATAGGGACACCAGGGTTCATGTGGATCATTTTGATTTGCCTATGAATTGAATACCAAGGCCCTCATTGGAAACAAGTCCGCAAGGACTTTTATGAACGGACCTGTTAGACAAAGTATTTTAAATGTAACTGTGCTGTTTTACATTTTTTGCCTAATAAAATATTCAATCAATCAATAGTTTGACAATCTTACTCAAATGACAGCGTGGCTCATTCATGGGAGCCAGCTTCAACCATGAGTTATGGTGAACATCATAGCGCCACATCTCTCTACTGTAAACTCCATCATAGTAGAATTTGCCTCCGGCCAAATACAGAGTGGAACCTATGGTGGAAGAATAGCAGAATTAAAAACAAGGTATACCTGCTCTATTGTTAAAAGAAATACGATTTGAATATGCATTTACAACTTAACATTTCTTCTATCTTATCATGATGGTTTATTTATAAAGCCAAGGAATTCACCAAAACAGTGCCAGTGTGTTGTGAAATAAGCTGCCAGGTGGGCAACATGCCAACCTCACCACTGGCTGCAGTAGGTAACATTCTTGTAGTAACATTTAGACAACACCCTGCCTGTGATCTATCAGCAATTAAAATGGTAAAAAAAACACTGTTCCCAGTATTCCTTGACCAATCACGTTGCTCTATGTGAAGGGAAGTGTCTACTGCCTGTCAATCATATATGCACATTCATCAATCACTGGCTGTAGTGCTTTGAGATTCTGTGCAACACTACGTCTTACTACGTTTACTGTATGATGCAACACTACGTCTTACTATGTTTACTGTATGATGCAACACTACGTCTTACTATGTTTACTGTATGATGCAACACTACGTCTTACTATGTTTACTGTATGATGCAACACTACGTCTTACTACGTTTACTGTATGATGCAACACTACGTCTTACTACGTTTACTGTATGATGCAACACTACGTCTTACTATGTTTACTGTATGATGCAACACTACGTCTTACTCTGTTTACTGTATGATGCAACACTACGTCTTACTACGTTTACTGTATGATGCAACACTACGTCTTACTACGTTTACTGTATGATGCAACACTACGTCTTACTACGTTTACTGTATGATGCAACACTACGTCTTACTACGTTTACTGTATGATGCAACACTACGTCTTACTCTGTTTACTGTATGATGCAACACTACGTCTTACTACGTTTACTGTATGATGCAACACTACGTCTTACTACGTTTACTGTATGATGCAACACTACGTCTTACTATGTTTACTGTATGGTGCGGTACTATAGTTGCTCTGTGGTGTGTTGTTGAACTTGAACAGCTTGTCTAAGTTGATGGTTGCTAAGCTAGCATTGAACAAACGTTATTGTTGGGTGGGGCTTAGCGGTCGGTCTATTCAGAGGTAAAACAGTAGGATCCATTACAGGTCCTAAGTTGATTGACTGTGATGGTAATCCTCACCTGATGCAACCACAGCATACTGCATTGCTTTCGAGGGCAGTCGTCCAAGAGTCTTCCACTGATTGGTCAGGGGATCAAAGCTCTTAACTTTGTCAAAGCCCTCGGAAGTGTAAGTCGTTCCCAGCGTCACGATCACTGCCACAAGCAGAGGAGAAGGAGCCGGTGAGATAAGAGTAGATTTAAGAGTTGAGGGAGAAACCAAATGTATTTGGTTGAGCTTTCAGTGTGGCAGCGCACTTTATGTACACTCAGAGCCGCTCCAAGCGCACTCGGAGGGCCCACTCGGCTCCTCCAAAAAGCTAATTACCAATTGAGACAAAACAATTTCCGGGTCAAGCTGGAGTGATCTCTGCTCGAGTGAGCAGAGATTTTCGGTATTGGAATTTGGCTCAAGAGGGCTAGTGTGTCTAGCCTGCAGGCTGACTCTGCCCAAGGGAGAGCGAGAGCGAGACCCCAACCCGCCTCAACCCGCCCCGCGAACCCATATATAAATCTATGGCTCAACCCGCCCCGCGGGTTGAGCCCCGCGGGTCGTACCTATAATTCTGTAAAATCAAGGTTAGAAAATAATCTTCAAGTATACACCCCAAGTGTATTCAAACTGTTTTATTGTTATTATTCGTATTCTTATTAGGAATAAAGACAAAACAAGAGCATGTGATTTTATTTATTTTTTTGCGTGTGAGAGCGGCTGTTTTTTGCGTGTGAGAGCGGCTGACCCGCTCACTCGCAGCCCGCGCGGGTTGACCCGTGGGTTACGGTTCGGCCCGCTCATCACTACCGTCTAGACATCTTGAATGAGATTAAAAACGGAGTAGCTCTGTAATTAAGATCAGGTGTGTTTGGAGGAACGTGAGCTATGTGTCAACATGCATGCATGTGTTCAGCAGGTACCTGTGGTCCTGCGTGGGCGTGCTGTGTTACAGTAGGGCTGCTCCTTGGCCTCAGAGATGAACCTCTGGCTCAGACACTCAACCACAGTGAGGAGGTAGGAGGGACTGATGAGAGGCATACGGATGTGCTGTAGCACCTTGAAGAACACATAGAACACCAAGTATTTACTATAGTCCAACCGGAACAACATTATACAATAATCATGCATATTACCAGCCAGTACCACATATACGTATGCAGTAGATGCCAAGCATGTATTGAAAGTGACTAACTCATTTAGAAGACCCCAGACATATCGACAGGCAGAGACCTCTGATCGTCTTACAAGGTGAGACTAAGAAATGACTGACCTGTTCAAAGCTCTGCTTGCGGGTAGGACACTTGTCTAACCACAGCATGGCAGCATCAAACACCATGTCCTCCTTGGGAACATTCAGATGGTCACTGGAGAGAATCTCTATCAGTCTTTCCACAGGGAGAGAGAGGAACTCTTCCTATTGGTAGAAGAAAATAAAAAACACGATTAGCTGATACATGAAGGCACTGTTCTTAAGTTCTCATACTTCATACTGAAGTAACATTTTCTCCTCTGACGTTTCACTGCTGATAGATGGTTTGTTTGGTGAAATGGACAAGTGACGGTAGCTTCTTAATATATATCTAATCACTGTGACTGAATGTTTCTACTCAGGTGGTCTGAGTCAGTTATGGTGGTGACAGGTTGAGTAATAGTAATAAAACAAAGTTATAGCAGAAACAAGCCAACAACAGACAAAAACAACTTGGTAAATGTATGATTCCTCAATCACTGACCTGCTGGTAGATGACACTGAATTCATCCAGAATGTAATCCATGCAGTGTTTCTTCAACATTTCGTAGGAGTGGTCCTCGGCAAAGCAGTAAATCTCTACACAGTTATTTATATCCATGTGACGCTTCATGTAGTTAAAGCAGGCCTCTCGAACAGCCTCGACTTCCCACAAGTCTGATGCTGCTAGCAGGTCCTAGAACAAATGAAACAAAATATCTTTATTAAGCGCTGTGACGTTATGTAGGACAAGAATGGAGACAATAAATAAGGTTTATGATGATAATACGTTACCTGAACATTATCAGTGGAGATGGACACCTTTGATGTGTAGGCATAGTTCACCAGCAATCCAATCATCTGAGGCTCCACTCCTCTGATGGTCACCCTTTCCTGTGTGGACTCCACCATGTCTGATGTAAACATGGCCTGTGCAGGTTGAAAAGGAAAATGGTTGGCTTGGAGTGTCCATAGTTTAGGTCTTTCTAATTTACATTATTAATTGATTCATTGATTAATTCGTTTGGACAACAGCATTATAATTGGTTCATATAAAAGCCAAGGCAGAATTGAGATGTAATTCCCTTAACACCAGCAGGTCCATAATAAAAGTCCATATTTACCTCAAAATAAGTGCTGAAGGAGGCCAGTACATAACGATGGCAGGGGACCTCCTGTCCCTCACAGCACAGGATCACATCACACAAGGTACTGTTGAGACGCAGCCTGTTGAGACCCTCTAAGACCTTGTTGGGATGGCTGGGGTCCTCAAACATCTCAGCATCCACACTGGTGCCGTCCTCCTGAAGTACAACGACAACATCCAGAGGGAGATTTATAATCAGACAAATAAACTACTATTCATCTGTGAGTCATGTTGCTGATCTAAATGTGACATTTTAACAAAGGCAACAACACACGTTTCCTATTACTAGCTGGCTGGGTAATCTGGAGTGAGGTTTCTCATCCATCCCCCTCTCCATCTTCCCCTTACCCTCCCAATCAGCAGCAATCTGCCCCAAACCCCCTCAATGAGCCCCTTTGCCCTTCCAATGTGCACCAACCTTTACCAAACAGCCCCAAATCCTCCTAAAATGTAGCCAAAGGTGGTGATCACACCGAGATGCGTCACTACAGGTGCAAACGCATCATAAATGCCTTGAAAAGCACAGACAAACATACAGACATCCAGGATGTATTCTGTCCTCCTGTGCTTGATGTTTTAACAGTCAACACACAGCAGCTTGCACACAACAATGCAGTCAGTCTACCAACAGCTGTTGAACATCACACTTTCCATGTGTGTGTGCGATATATATACTGTACACACTCACATGGTCAGTGTCCAGTCTCATTCTCTTGGCAGCTTGTGGTGATTCTCTCTGGCAGGCATTATCCAGGATGTTGTCAGCCATGTCTGAGGTGAGGTGGAGAGAGAACACACAACATTACTGTTACATGTGGTTACACAGGAACATACCCATAGTGTTCATTTATTTTTGTCACGATTTGTGATTTCTTTCCATGTAGGCTGAGCATATTAAATGAGGTTAATGTCTTGTCATTGTTTGTCAGGTTATTGAGCTTCCCAGTACCGACAGTCTTCTACAGCTGGCCATTGGAGCAGTTTGAGTGGATTCTTTCTCTGGGTAACTCTGACAAATTAATATGGAAATGTTTCTCAGTGAGTGCAAACGACTACTAAGCATTGTTATGTCTCCTATGTGTTAAACTCATATTTCTATATATTGTGGCATTAAATAACACAGTCAGTCAGACTCTCCTCCCTCCTGGCTTCCAAGCTCTGGAATAAATAATAGCTATACTATGCAGATAGATGTTGGTTTCATTGCTTATTGTTTATGAGGAGAATGTTATTTAGCTAGCATGGCTCTGTTTAGACAGATCCTAGGTTTGATGTGTACCTGGTATCCTAGTTTCTTAGGTTGCACTTTATTTATGTGACCATTTACCCCGTCTTTAGTTGAGCAGAGTTCATGTCATTTACTCTGCTCTTACACTTGGAAATCTCTCTGGATAAAAGTGTCTGCTAAATGCCTAAATTGTAAATGCAATGCACAAGGTGACCACCGAGGTGCAACACAGAGCCTGTCATCACAGCTTGATCATAATAAAGGTTTAATAATCAGTGTGTTGTGCAGACAGGCCTGTTGCTAGACAGATTACATTCCACACACCTACAATGAAATAAATATGCATTATTATATTTTGGACCAAAACACTTCTGTTGCCATCAACTTTGAAACACTGACAAAACTGACCATCATTGAGTTGTTTTTTTTGTTTTTACAAAAACAGCAGATACAAATGAAATGGGTTTTAGACACTGACAGTCTGTGTTCTATATTTTAATGGCACTGAAACCATAACACTCCAAGACAGTTGAAAGCAATTATAACATCAAAGTCACAGAGCATTATAATATAATGGTTAGTAAATAAACAAACAAAGTAAAATAATAGAAATCAATGGAAGATAACTATTTTTGCACAACTTTTGCCGTGTTGCCACTCGGTGAAGCCTCAATTTGTAAAACTAAGACACATCTAAAGACAACATAAAATGACGGCTGTTGGTTGATACCGGGTATCCTCAATGTGCTCCCTGAGCACAAACACATCTTCATTCTGAACCAAACTCATCCCAAGCTGCACACCAACTGACCATGTGTCTGGAGCCCTGTTTAGACTGACCATGTCTCTGGGCCTGTTTAAACTGACCATTAGATCTGAACATGTCTCTGGGCCTGTTTAAACTGACCATTAGATCTGAACATGTCTCTGGGCCTGTTTACACTGACCATTAGATCTGAACATGTCTCTGGGCCTGTTTAGACTGACCATTAGATCTGAACATGTCTCTGGGCCTGTTTAGACTGACCATTAGATCTGAACATGTCTCTGGGCCTGTTTAGACTGACCATTAGATCTGAACATGTCTGTTTAGACAGTCAGTAAAATCAGTGTTGTCAGATTCTGCGAGAGAAATAAGCCACCAGGTCTACGAAAACAAGCCCAAAAGAAGTGACTATTAGGCCACATGAGCACTTTAAACCTGTATGTATCCGGGTCATTTGAAAAAAGTAGATCTACAAGCTTACTAGATCCTGTAGAGCTTGTAGATCTACTATTAATCTACTACTAATCTTGAAAAAAGGTGGGGGGGAACACATTTGACAAGAGGATCCCATTTGAAACAAGCTATTGCAGCTTTCCTGGGCAATCCATTTAGGTTGACCTTGTATTGTAAACTGTACTTCCATGTGCTTTTTCTATTTTACAAATACATATTAATCTGGGGGTCCTTGACATGAACATGTTTGAGAACCACTGGTTTGAACAACCATTGTGAAACAAGCCCAAATAAGCAACTACACTTTAGAAACAAGCCCAAATAAGCAACTACACTTTAGAAACAAGCCCAAATAAGCAACTACACTTTAGAAACAAGCCCAAATAAGCAACTACACTTTAGAAACAAGCCCAAATAAGCAACTACACTTTAGAAACAACCCCAAATAAACAACTACACTTTAGAAACAAGCCCAAATAAGCAACTACACTTTAGAAACAAGCCCAAATAAGCAACTACACTTTAGAAACAAGCCCAAATAAGCAACTACACTTTAGAAACAAGCCCAAATAAGCAACTATGGGGCGGCCATAGCTGAGTGGTTAGTGAGCCCGCCTAGGGAGCCAGAAGCCCTGGTTGCCCCAGGTACGATTCCAGGCCACGCCAGCATATGTGTCGATGAAATGAAATTTGTCCCTGAGCAAGACTCTTAACCCCTAATTGCTCACAGGCCCTCATTGGAAACAAGCCCGCAAGGACTTTCATGAACGTCCTGTTAAAAGGAATTATCCTTATCCTACACGTTAGAAACAAGCCCAAATAAGCAACTACACTTTAGAAACAAGACCAAAATAACGCAGCCCACAACTATAATACCGATATTTATTTACAAGCAACTTCACATAAAAACAAGCCCAAAGTTGTTTATAATAAGCAGACCTGGCAACACCGAGTAAAATCCGATTCATTTCACAAATCCGAATATGGAGTTTGGCAAGTTCCAACTAACCAACTAGCAGTGTGGTGTAAAGTAACGAAATACATTTACTCAAGTACTGCACTTAAGTACAATTTTGAGGTGTTTTTTACTTTACTGGAGTATTTCCAATGTTCTATACTTTTACTTCTACTCCATTACATCTCAGAGGCAAATATTGTACTTTTTACTCCACAACAATTATTTGCGCACACACACACACGGGACCGTACCTATGTTCCCCAGGTTCTATGCAGGTTCCCCGCTTTCCTAGGAGAGCGGGGAATATAGGACCTAACCTAACCTAACCATAACCTTAGTGGGGGAACATAGGTATGACCCCCCCCCACACACACACACACACACCCCTTGTGCAGACAAACTAAATAACAGGTGACATACCGTGTACCTCTGCCCAGAATAATCCAGGAGTTGTTCAACCGTTTACTTTTTATCTGGTATTTGTCTCGTTTTACAGAGACTCTTTAGTACTTTAGAGCTCTGTTCACCTCTGTAGTCTGTCAGATCTGTTTGTGCTGACATGCTCTAAAACCCAACAGGTGATTTCAATGTTACTGTGATTAGGGTCACGTGATGTCTGCCCCTTCAACAGACCACAATGCAAAGAACAGTAGATGGCGCTATAGCACCATGCATACACCATACGAATACAATATGTCACAGAAATAAAAAATACAGTCACAATTTTCATTTTCAGAAAAACAAACAATAAAAATAAAATACAACAAAAGACAACCCATCTCTGGGACAGCTGAAACCACTTCAGCCCTATTTATGCGATGCAACACGTTGTGAGCTTGTAGATCGGCTATTTTGAAAAGATTTTAACACATTTCATACATTTGAAACCTGTGAAATGGGACATTCTGCATAATGGGTACTTTTACTTTTAGTTACTTTTTGGAGCATTTGGTAAATTTAAGAAATAAAGAAAATAAAACCAAAAACAATTTCAACATGTTTTATTATGCCAGTTAAATCACCTTAATACTGGCATCACAACAGGAAGGAGTGGAGCGACAATACAAATGTAAATGCAGCAACAAACACATTTAATATCAAATAGCAATAAGCTATAACATAATTAAAAAGTGGGAATAAACTATACGGCAAGTGATTGGATTATCTAAAAATACAAAAAAAAGCTAAATACAAGTGACAGTCAATAAATGTATTGTCAATTAAAACTGAATTCAATGACTAAATGTTATTGATGATCAACTTGTGTTTAACTGCTGTGTATGTATTTTTTGTAACCTGCAGGGAAAGCTATAACACTAATACTCAGAAAGCAGGGCTGAGGGGAGCTTTTGTAAAACAGATTTATAAATAAATAAATGCTGAACCCTCCTCACTGATAAGAGCTGTAGGTTAGTAGTAACAATGACCTGTATAACTATATTCACTGATGAATGATTAATAACATTTGTATTGTCTAACATAACAATATAACATTAAAATAGATTTACAAGCTCTTCTTGTGAATTTTATGGTTTATTATGTCAAATGATAAACTTATTAGGAAAAAACTAGTTTTTAAAACTAAGAACACAAAAAAAAGGGGGGGGGGGGTGAAAGTCAAGTCGAAAATAAACTAAGCACGGCAACCCATCAGATTGCATCAATGTTCCATTCCATCAATGTTATTCAGGTCATTTAATTAACATTACATTAGGGTTATAAGTGTTGAAGGAGTTTCTTAAAACTTGCCTCACTGGGTGCCTCAGTGATCATAGTCGGTAACATATTGTAATGGCCCTATACATCAGTGGTTCTCAAACTTTTTCATGTGAAGGACCCCCAAAATGATATATATTTTGCCGCAGACCCCCATCTCAAATATGTTATTCCAGGGACCCCCCAGAAGCCAAGATTTGAGTTACAAATGTTCGCTTTAAAAATATATATATTCAGAGGTTTGCACAACTTTTCACTATTCAAAAAGAAAAAGCAGATCTACAAGTGCCGCGCTATGAGCTTGTATATCTGCTATTTTTGAATAGCCAAAGTATAAAAGGTTAAAGTGGTTAACTGGAACCCCCCGCAAGGACCCCACTTTGAGAACCAATGCTATACATTACAGATCTGCATAGCACATTTGTTCTGGGTTTTGTTTAACTACAGTATGTGATCCCTAGTAGCCTGCCTGGTAGCGTGACTATTATGATCTCTCACAAAATGTATTTGCGAGTATACAGACAAATTGGTTGTTTACTATGACCAATATTCCTAAAGAAACCCACAAAAATCACATGCCACCCTCTCCCATACTCTGAGCCACCAGAGACTGTCATGCAATCTCTCAGTACTCTGCCTCAAACCCAATAGAAAAGCCTTGCAGCTTAAGGTGTTTTTTTTTTTTTTTTTGTTATTTGAACACAATAAACAGTCAACCTAAGCAGGCAACTGTCATGATACTTTAGTGTACATCCAGGAGTAGTCCATGAGCACATCATGAGCCAGAGAAGACAGGGATCATTAATCCAAGAACATTATTTCCTCTACAGAGAGCAACCAACACCTACTGAAGATGATGGCTGCACAGGGAGGTTTGACACCAAACATTCTGGTAGAATCCATTGCCGCAGTAGAGCCGGTAGATGATAATATCAAGTCTTCATAATCCTCATTTGCATCATCATTGTTTACATCATAATCATATTCTATTATTATATATCTATTGTATATCTAATGATCCATAAATTCATCCATACATGCACGGATCAGGCTCGAGACAGGCATCTTCAAAAGACCGGTAATCATCAGAATCAGAATCAGAATCTATGGGTTGACCATGATCATTCCTCAGCTTGAGAGACACACATTGGAGACCGTAGCGAGCAGCAGGCATCTCTCCCACAGTGTCCCACGTGTCCGTCTCTTCACAGTAGCACTCAATGCCATAGGGATATCTGCATGAAGAGAGACCAACAGCAGTGAGAGAAATGTCTGGTATGGACCAGAAGACACTTTTCCCCAGACATTCATGGAGCAGCAGTGTCTTACCCGAGTCCATCATCGATAACATAGTCCTCATCCATCCCTCCTAGCACGTAGATCTTTCCATCCACCACAGCCGCGCTATGCGAGTAGCGTTTCGCCTCCATGGGGGCACACATGGTCCACTGGTTGGTCTTGGGGTTGTAGCACTCCATCGTATTTTCCGCTGCGTCAGTCCACAGACCACCTATCCACAGACCACAGGTAGATAAACAAGTGTCTGTTAGTATGTTTTACTATAGACCCAAACTACAGCCATAACTCCAGTTCCCAGCATGCTAAACTTCCCAAACGTTCTAGATGCTATTAGACGGACAATAGGGACAGGCTGTAATTGCTTAAGCCCCGCCCCCTCTGTGTTCCTCCTTGAAATGAATGGACAGGGATTTAACATCTTTCCTCTACTTCATATAGCTTAATGAAATTAACTCATCAAAAGCACCACTCTTTTCACACTGGGTGTGATTCTTTGTTACTCCAATAGTTATTTGACAATGTACTAGTTACTTTGCAGAATTAGATTATTGATACAAAACATACATTAGCTGATAAATTATGTTGTATCATTATATGTTAAGAAATTCAGCAGCACATCAAGTATAAAAAAAAATCTGCCCAACCTTTACCAGATCTAACATTAAAGTGATGAACACATTAATTCATTAAAATTTACAATCCAGTAATACAATTGGGTCACTCGATATCACCACCATATTCCACCACTAACTAAGAGCCTTTAAGAACCGGTATGATACCTGTAACATAGATCTTTCCATTCAGAGTGCAGGCAGCCAATTGAGTACGTGGAATCTGCATAGGAGCAACTTCTGTCCACACAGATGTTTTAGGATTGAATTTGGCCACCTGGCTACGTTTATCTGGAGCAGCACCTAGAGTCCAGGAGAACAAAACATTATTCACTCTCAACAGGAGAAGCATGAATTGAATACATAAAATAATACCAAAGGATTTGTATATTTTCAGTTAACCATTATGCTTGACATACACTAATACCGTTATAAAAAACACAACCTCATGAAACCCAGCAGGCTGAACCTGCAGGAGCATGAATCTGTTCCATACCAATTGAATAGAGATGTCCATCCAGTGCGACCAAACAGCTGTTAATATGGTAACGCGCTTCCACACCGACAGAGTCCATCAGCTGCCAGGTGTCTGTGTTGGGGTCGTAGCGTTCCATGGAGTCTCGAGTCTTGTCATCATCCCGGCCCCGGCCCCCCACTGCAAACAGATATCCATCCAGCACCACCAGGCCTATGGACCATGTGGGGTTGAACAGGGGGAAAACATGAAATGATCATTAAAGTGATGATCTTCGCCATATGCAGCCTCTCATTGGGTAACCAAGGTAACAACACTTAGCGGTAATTCCAAAACTAAGTTAAAAGGCAGGATCTTTAACAGATCATTTTAAATTCAACTTGAATTTCAAATTGTAATTTGACTAGTATGATGCTGTGCAATAATTATGCATTCTCTTATGCAATACATTTGTTAAGAGCTACCAACATTTCCCATACTCAAGGCTGTGATGTCAGGAGTGGAAGTAGTGTTACCTTACTGCTGCTTGACCGCACCACTCCACTAATACAGGAACAATTATTTCATTTATTTCCTTTAACCAATTCATTCATTTCATATTTTACAGTTGCTGCGTCTTTTGCAATATAGTTCCTGTCCATCTAGGCTCTTTACACTCATGGGGACGCATTTGTGCAAAAAGAGAAAGTGCTTCGGACACACAGTAAAAAACAGTTTTCATTGTTTTTGGGCTGCTGAGCGGACGGGCCCGAGCGAAAGCGCTGAGCGACCGGTGCGCAAATCAAGGTGGGTGAGTGACGGAGCGGAGGGATCGGAGCAGGGGGGGAATCAACATCAGCGAATTGCGAGCGTGACAACAGCCCCCTGTAGCATGGAGCGGCATTGTCCCCCACTCTGCTACGCTCAGTCTCTGGTACAACCAGCAACTGGATCCACTGTCATTACTCACTTGTGATGTCTGGAACAGATTCATTCTGCTACCTCTGTACAGCCACCTTTTCTCATTTAATTACTTACAAATGTTCATGTAATATATAAAAACGAAATCTTTTTGTTTATAATAGACATTCTGGGGGTGAATTCGTTCTACTGTTATGCCACCAAAATGTGGAATGCCCTACCACCAGCCATCAAAAAGAGCGACTCCCTACCCTCCTTCAAAAATGCCATAAGAGAGCACCTGTCTGCAATTTGCAACTGGACCTAGACAAGTCTTCTAGCTTGCCAAAATAAATGAACCCCCACTGTTTTTTTAGCGACCCCATCACCGACTACCAAAATTTCAGCCAATCAGGAGAGAGTACCCATTTATCAGTTTCACCTTTAAAGTGTTCCAGTTCTAATTGTGTCTGCTCATTTATTTGCGTCACCACTTCCAATTAATCTGTGTCCTAACTGAGTTCTCCATCCTGATTGGATAACATTGGTACCCTGGCCGGAAAATGCATTTTCTGTTTAATAAAGAGCTGGAGAGACATGGAGACTCCTGTTACTGAACAAACACTCCATAGCAATGAGAACTATCAGAATATAGAGCTATTTAACACTTATTTTAATTATAAAATATCTTTAAATTGGCATTGTTTGACATCTTACTTTTGTGACAGCGTACCAACTTCGTGTGAGCCATTGTCCTCAACCATGAGTTATGAGGATCATAGCGCCACATCGCCCATGGACTGTATGAACCATAACCGTCACCGATATCTCCGGACAGATACAGAGTAGAGCCTATGGTGGAAGAAGAGCAGAATTGAAACAATGACTTATGCCTTGATTGTTAAAAGAAATACATATTTGAACACATTTCCTGCCATTGACGGAGATGTCCGTCATTTCAAATCCAACCGTTGACCGCCATTGACGGAAATCAATTCAAAACAAAAGAAATGGCTCTAACGCAACTTAGCAAGGATCCCTTAACTCTGAGAGAAGGAACGACGGATGCGACCAAAATAAAAGAGTATCGGACACATTTCTGATCCAGGTATCGGGAGAACTCTACTTCATATATCTTCTTCTTCGTCTATAATATTATTGTGATGGTTCACTTTTCAAGCCAAGAAATTCACAGAAATTCATCAAAATAGTTCCAGTGTGTGGTGACATAAGCTGCCAGGTGGGCAACACTACGTTTACAATGGCTGTAAAGTCAGCTTCCACCAAATGTAAGGAGCCCAAGCTAAGCGCGGTAATACGTTTACGTCCACAGAGTACCGAATGATAGCACTATTAACACATTGAGTGCCAGGTTTTTTTTAAAACAGGGTACAGTCAGTGCCTGGATTTTTAACAATTTTTGAACCTTTTTCAAGTAGTCACAAAATATTTTCAGTGATCACCGTCCTCACGGTGATCCCCTCATTACACACATAGAGGTCTCGTACAATCGGGGGGTAAAAATGTTAAACATTCGATAATCCGTTCCATAGTTGCAGCCAGTTGAAAATAGTCAAAAATAGTCAAAAATACATAGTAAAAAGAAAAAGTACACAGGAGCCGAGATACAGGCTTTTGAAGTCATAAGTTAAACAGGAAGTGGATTAAAGTATAAATATTCGAAAAATGATATCTCCTGGTGAAAAAGAAGAAAAAAAAAAAAAAAAGAGTAATATTTTTTTTTCCTCGTTTGGATTATGAAAAACGGTCCGGACCGTTTTTTGGCACTCAATGTGTTAATAAATGTAGCAACGCTAAATAACCTATGATCACTGTTGCTAAATTGCTTACTGCACCTCTAAAACGTGATTCTAATTTTAATGGCTTGATACCTGTAAATGAAAACATGCACCCTAGCACTGCTCTGTCCTTGTATTCCTTCTTGTTACTTTTTTTTACTGCCTTCACATTTCAACAAGTCAGAGGCAAAACAAACCCCAAGTTGATTGAGTTGATGAACTTCTCACCTAAGGCAAACACCACAGGATTGTTCACTCTCATGGGCAGTCGTCCAACTGTCTTCCACTGGTCGGTCAGGGGATCAAAGCTCTCAAACGTGTCGACATGGTTCACCCTGGACTTTGCTCCCACTGTCACGATCACTACAACCAGTGGTGGAGAAGGAGCAGGTCAGACAAGAGGAGATTTAAGAGTTCATCAACGGTTTATTTCATAAAAAGAGGCACGGTGGCCTGTGAGTTTCAGCTTGTCACATTTTAAACAAGTGTGCTGTGTTACAGTAGGGCAGTGGTTCTCAACATGTGGGTCACATGATTTTGGGGGGGGTCCCCAGATTATGGCATCAAAAGTAATCAACAAACTATTATGAAAACTGGTCAAACTTGACCAAATTGTCAAATAATATAAGAAAGAGATCGCCAATCTACAAGATCACAACGCCTTGCGTTGCGAAGCGTTGTGATCTTGATCAGCTGTACAAAAGGCTCAACTAGTAACTCAAGAGGTCAGAGTGACCTCCTCATGAGCCACTCACCAACGAGCACCAGGTGTGTTTAAATGACTGATAGGTGTCAGCACAGGTGTAGTGTAATTTGTTTGTGAGCTCAGTACAGCTCAGGTCTTCAGAGAGTGTGCGTCTCTGACCACGTGTGAGTAGTGATTCATGTTATTATGTTTAGTTGAATTATATCCCACACAGTTTCTTATGTTGTATTATTGATGACACATTTGTACTGTTTGTTTAAGTTTGCCAAATACTGCATTGATAATGATTTCTGTATGTTTTGTTATTTCTTATGTAGAACCACACCCTGAACAACCTGTAAACCGTGCCTGTGCATTTCATAAGTAAAAACCTAAAAGGACTTTTATGCCTCCCGTGTCGTAAATGACATCCCATGTTGTTGACTACATAGCCCATAAACCTTCACTACATCAGCTATTTTCACAATATTAATCTGTGGATGCTAGTCTAAACTAAATGTAATGCCTACAATTCCAAGTGCTTGTCAGGGTGGCAGGTCCACAGTTCAAATATGATTATTTTGGGGGGTCCACAGTTCAAATATGATTATTTTTGGGGGTCCGCAGTTCAAATATGATTATTTTGGGGGGTCCGCAGTATTATTTTGGGGGGTCCACAGTTCAAATATTATTTTGGGGGGGTCCCCATTTAAAATATTTTGGGGGGGGTCACCAGATTATGGCATCAAAAGTAATCAACAAACTATACTACAAAAACTGGTGAAACCTTGACCAAATTGTCAAACAATAGAAGAGGCAAAAAAAATATAAATAGACGATCTACAAGCTCACAACGTCTCGCAACGATCTGCTATTTTCATAATATTTATCTGTGGAATGTAATGCTTACAATTCCAAGTGCTTGTCAGGGTGTTCAAATATGATTATTTTTGGGGGTCCCCAGTTCAAGTATAATTATTTTGGGGGGTCCGCAGTTCAAATATGATTATTTTTGGGGGTCCCCAGTTCAAGTATAATTATTTTGGGGGGTCCGCAGTTCAAATAGATTATTTTGGGGGGTCTCCAGTTCAAATTTTAGGGGTCACGGGCTGAAAAGGTTGGGAACCACTGCAGTGGGGGACCTACCTGTGGGCCTGCGTGGGCATGCTGTGTTACGGTTGGGCCGCTCCTTGGCCTCAGAGATGAACCTCTGACAGCCCTGGTGTTCTTTCCCCATATCCAGACTCTGAACCACAGTGTGGAGGTAGGAGGGACTGATGAGAGGCAGACGGATGTGCTGTAGAACCTTAAAGATCTAGTGAAATGAAACATATGTTATTTTCACAATTTTAGAGCATATCCGTGGTCATCATATGGGCATTCCTAACAATAGATGGCAATTATTATTTTATAACCCATTTGTGTGTATATTTATATCAAAAGTCCCTATAAAGCCCATCTTAATTACTTCCTGTAAACAAAAACGTACTGCGTGATGACAGATCAACTTTCATGAATATAAATGTCCTTGATTTCGTTCACCTGTGTGATTCCCATAGCTGCACGTTCCTCCAAACACAGCTGATTTTAATTACAGAACTACTCTGTTTTGAATCTCGTTCAAGATGACGTCTAGAGTAGACGGTGTATTATTACTCATTGTAAACTTAAAATCAGCACACACAAATATACATCTGAAAACATTTTAGGTTAGAAATAAGCAACTTGGTAACACAAGTTACCTCTTTCTCTCCCTTGGCCAGCGTGCGCCTGCAAGCTACAAGCAATAACCGTGCTATAGTCTGAAGGGATGGAACCTTCCGATTGGTTGCGAGGCCGTTTCAGACCAAAACTTCAAAATAAAATGACCGAAAATGTCATTGCACTGGTCTGGATCTTTAATGAACACAGAACATCATTATGTTTATGCGTAATACCAGGATGAAACATATCGTCGCCAACCTCCTATCTCAGTTTTTCAAACTTTTTCATTTTCTTTAATTGAATCAATTCAACTATCTCCACACTCACTGGTCAAAAACCTCCTAACTCCACTTGAGCTGGATTGGGGTGAAGTCAAAGTGATGATAATATAAGGACACATGCAAGTATCTGACAATGTAGATAGAAAGTCACAATACCAACTTTTATAAAAAGATATATATTTTGGACATAGTTGGTTACTGCCTGACAGCAGAGATAATAGATGTCAAGCAGTTGGCTCTGTTCTAGAAACTACCTTGCATTTAGAACAGGGGTCTTCAACGTTTTCAGGCCAAGGACCCCCTAGCTGAGAGAGAGATGAAGCAGGGACCCCCCTCTATATTGTATAAAACTGTTTTCAGACCTTTTTTTTTATTTACTTGGTCTGCTCTTTTTTCCCTCTACACCTATATAGCTTTGCCAAAAGTAGCCGATCTACAAGCTCACAACGCCTCGCAGCGAGATCGGCTACTTTTGGCTAAAGTTCTCCTCAGAAAAGGGATTGGGTTCAAGTGGTTAATGTAAAAGAAAAAAAAATCATATCACACAATGATTTGGCGGACCCCCTGTAGTAACTCTGAGAACCCCCTAGGGGTCCAGGACCCCCTGTTGAAGACCGCTGATTTTCTTACAAGGTGGAGGACACGACCTACCACGCCGGCAATGGACCACACTGAACCGTCTACGAACTGGGGTCGGTCGCTTTAAAACATCAATGAAGACGTGGGGCTTGGCGGACAGTGCGGCATGCGAGTGCGGTGACCCTGAGCAGACCGCCGACCATATAATCACCATCTGCCCCTTATATAGACCACCTTCGGAAGCCAGCCTCTTCGACCTAGGACCAGAGATGCGGGCATGGCTACACGGCACCGAGTTGGACCTCTGACGTTACACGAAAGAAGTCTTACACGGTGAGACTAAGAAATGACTGACCTGTTCAAAGCTCTGCTTGCGGGTAGGACACCTGTCTAACCACAGCATGGCAGCATCAAACACCATGTCCTCCTTGGGAACATTCAGATGGTCACTGGAGAGAATCTCTATCAGTCTTTCCACAGGGAGAGAGAGGAACTCTTCCTATTGGTAGAAGAAAAGTACAGTAGATTAGCTGATAGACGGAGAAGACTGTTCTCACACTTCACACTGAAGTAACATTTTCTCCTCTGAAGTGCTCACTGGTGATAGACGTGTTTGTTTAGTTAAACGGACTGTAGCTTATTAATATATATCCAAGCACTGACTCATTGAATATTTCTACCCAGGTCTGGGTGAGTTGTGGAGGTGGGATGTTGCTGATTAGGAGAAAAAGCCAACAACAGACAAACAACCAGGGGAAATATATGATCCCTCAATCACTGACCTGCTGGTGGATGACACTGAAGTCTTCCAGAATGTAATCCATGCTGTGTTTCTTCAACCCTTCACAGGAGTGGGCCTCGGCAAAGCGGTAAATCTCTACACAGTTATTTATGTCCACGTCACGCTCCATGTTTTCACAGCAGACGTCTCGAACAGCCGTGACATCGAACAAGTCTGATGCTGCTATCAGGGCCTAGACCAAAATGTCTTTATTAAAAAAGGGATAGTTCACCCCCAAAATGACTTTTTTCCTATGGATTAGTCACTCCATGGAGACTTGAATTCATGGATATATTTTTGGTTTTTGTCTCATTCCTAAACCAATAATTTGATGACCGGCAGTGGTTCCGGTAGGAGACACAAAGAGGTCTTCTTTGTGTCTCCTACCGGCAGTGGTGGAAAGTAACTAAGTACATTTACTTAAGTACTGTACTTCAGTACAATTTTTAGGTATTTGTACTTTACTTGAGTATTTCCATTTTCCAATACTTTTACTTCTACTCCACTACATCTCAGAGGCAAATATTGTACTTTTACTCCACTACAATTACTTGAAAACTTTAGTTACTAGTTACTTTTCAGATATAAATTATGATATTACGAAACATACATTAACCACTTTAGCCCTATTTTATACATTTGCGACGCGTTGTGAGCTTGTAGATCGGCTATTTTCAAACATTTTTGTACTTTTACTTTTGGTACTTTAAGTACATTTTGATTCCAGTACTTCTGTACTTTTACTCAAGTAAATTTAGAATTCCGGACTTTTACTTGTAACAGAGTACTTCTACAGTGCAGTATTGATACTTTTACTTAAGTAAAACATTCGAGTACTTTTTCCACCACTGCCTACCGGAACCGCTGCCCTAAAAAAAAATGTAAGCACCGATATAGAACATGTTGATAATAATAATCATAGTTTATGATGAAAATACATTACCTTCACATTTGAGCTGATCACACCTGTCTTTGTGATGGTCTCTGTGATGCACACTTCACAAGTGTAGGCGCAGTCCACCATCAATCCAATCATGTGAGGCTCCACTCCTCTGATGGTCACCCTTTCCTGTGTGGACTCCACCATGCCTGATGTGAACATGGCCTGTGAAGGTTGAAAAGGAGAACGGTTTGAGTGTTCATGGTTTAGGCCTTTCTCATGCACATTGTGTCAACTATTAACACATTAAGACCGGGAACGCATCTGTATCATTCTTCGATTTCTTTGGCTATTGAAAAACAGCAGCATAGTGCGGCAGCGGGTGCCACGCTATGAGCTTGTAGATCTGCTATTTTTGAAAAATCGTGAAAATGTGTGCACATTTTTGAATATATATATATTTTTTTTTAAGCGAACATTTGTAACTCTAATCTTTGCTTCTGGGGGATTCTACAAAATGTCTTCCGAATCCTAACAGCTTTCTGAAAAAAACCTATGTTTCTATATCAGTGGTTCTCAAACTTTTTCACGTCAAGGACCCCCAAAATGATATGTATTTGGTCGCGGACCACCATCTCAGAATGTGTTGTTCCAGGGACCCCCAGAAGCAAAGATTTGAGTTTTGTTCGCTTTAAAACGTATACATACATACATACATATATATTCAAAGATGTGCACACATTTTCACAAAAAAATTAAGAAATAGCCAAAGTATGAAATAATGGTTGAAGTGGTTAGACAGATGCGTTCCCGGTCTTAAAGGGTTAATTGATTGGATATAGAATCGGTTCACATAAAAGCCAAGGCAGAACAGCAGGTCAATAGATGTGTGTTTACCTTAAAGTATGAGCTAAAGGAGGCCAGTACAGAACGATGGCAGGGGACCTCCTGTCCCTCACAGCACAGGATCACATCACACAAGATATTCTTGAGACGCAGCCTGTTGAGACCCTTTAAGACCTTCTCGGGATGGTAGGGGTCCACAAACTTCATGTTCTCTTTTATTACACTGCTGCCGTCCTCCTGAAGGGCAACGACAACATCCAGAGAGAGATTTATAAAACAGACACAATAAACTACTATTCATCTATGAGCAGGGGCGGATTTTATAAGTTAGGGGCTCCAAGCAAAGCTCAGGAAAAAAATCCTCAAAAGTATACTTAAGCACAGTACTTGAGTAAATGTACTTTACACCACTGGTTTCTACACAAAAAAGGAGGTGGTGCCCCCAGAGGCAAAAAAACAGAGGGGGACAAAATATTAGGGCTGTGAATCTTCTGCTATCTCACGGTTCGATTCCGATTCTGATGATATACAAAATATCAGACAATTGTTCAAGTCGCTCCGGTCCGAGTCCCAAGTCATTTGGTCCCAAGTCCAAGTCCCAAGTCGTTTGGTCCCAAGTCCAAGTCGAGTCCCAAGTCATTTGGTCCCAAGTCCAAGTCGAGTCCCAAGTCAATCCAACCCTCAGGTCCGAGTCCCAAGTCGAGTCCCAAGTCATTTGGTCCCAAGTCCAAGTCGAGTCCCAAGTCAATCCAACCCTCCGGTCCGAGTCCAAGTCGAGTCCCAAGTCATTTGGTCCCAAGTCCAAGTCGAGTCCCAAGAGAAGTCTTTCTGTTGTGGGCAAGTCAATAATGCATTTAACTTGAAGGTTAAGGATGATTGTATTTCAATATATTATAAAAATAGTATAACTATCTGTGAAATATAACCCATTTATTTCACAAAATAATGTGTTGGCAAATGACCAATATTTAGTTATATAGGTCTCAATATATCACATTCAGCCCTGGACTTCACTGACTGAAGTAGGGGTCACATTAATCACATTAGATTCACAGAATGAATTTTACCCACAAGTTATTTTCATTCAAATGAAATGTGAATGAACTTGCTCTAATATTGACTTTAGTTGATTTTTCAGTCTTTAAAATATAGTATTTCTTAATTATTAAATAATTACAGCTTGTAGATTGGCTATTTTCACGATTTCAAATTGTTTTTAAATAATAATGAAAAAGGAACATACAAGATTTCCACCCGACAGCCATAATATATAGCCAATATATGGTTCTGTATCAGTATATGAGTCCGTTTTTGCAGATTTCATTCTAATTGGCTACTATGCCTGCATATGAATTTCATGAGCCTGGGTAGGTCACCCTGGCTTGGCGGAGATATGCCCTGTAGCGCACACTCTGCACAGCAGCAGCAGGTGAAAGCAATTCAATTAAACGAGGGTTGTGTTGCGCACCAAAAAACGGACTAAGACTTTATTGCTGTTACCATGGATAAAGTAAATTCGACAGTGGTGAGTGACTTTCATGTTTACAAGTACGTATATCTCGCTGGCTGGTGCTACTGTTGTTGTTGGGGTGGCTGGGGTCATAAACAAAACACGAACGACTAGTTGCATCGCGAGGCGTTGTGAGCTTGTAGATCTGCTATTTTCAAATAGCTGATGTATATGTTAGAGTGCTCATGTGGCCCATAGTCGCTTGACTCGCTTCTTTTGGGCTGGTTTTCCTAGACCTGGTTGCTTGTTTTTCCTCACAACACTGGCACTGATGATAACTAGACGGCAGCCGTCATAGAATCAAAATGACCCCGCTGGGAGTGGTGGTGGCGTTTGTGGTAGAGTGAGCATGGGTTTGTATAAAGAGAGATAGCGCATTTGCGGTAGAGTGAGCATGGGCTTATATAAAGAGAGAGAGCACATTTGCGGTAGAGTGAGCATGGGGTTGTATAAAGAGAGATAGCGCATTTGAGGTAGAGTGAGCATGGGTTTATATAAAGAGAGAGAGCACATTTGCGGTAGAGTGAGCATGGGGTTGTATAAAGAGAGAGAGGCATTTGCGGTAGAGTGAGCATGGGTTTGTATAAAGAGAGAGCGCATTTCACACAGATCATTCATAGGGGAAAAAACAAAACGAGTCATTAGAGTCATCTTGTCTCGAGTCGAGTCGAGTCGGGAGTCATTGGCTAGCAAGTCCGAGTCGAGTCTCAAGTCTCGTTGGTCTTTTGCCTTCCAAGTCCGAGTCGAGTCGCAAGTCTTTACCTTCAAAGTCCGAGTCGAGTCGCAAGTCATCAAATATGCGACTCGAGTCGCTGCCTCCCTGTGACGCTGCCGCTTCATGTATTCATCGCAGGCCTCTCGAACAGCCTCGACGTCCAACAAGTCTGATGCTGCTAGCAGGGCCTAGAACAAATGAAACAAAATGTCTGATGTTATCTATAGCATTGGTTACTCAAAAGTGGGGTCCGGGGACACCCAGGGGTCCTTGAGGTGGTTCCAGGGGGTCCACACAGCAAGAGTAGTTTAACCCTTTAAGACCTGGAACGCATCTGTGTCACTTTTTCATTTGAGCTAAAAAAGCATTATTTTACACTTTGGCTATTCAAAAATAGCAGATATACAAGCTCATAGCACGGCACGATCGTGAAAATGTGTGCAAATTAATATATTTATATTATTTTAAAGCGAACATTTGTAACTCAAATCTTTGCTTCTGGGGGGTCCCTGGAACAAAATATTTTGAGATGGGGGTCGGCGGCCAAACGCATATCATTTTGGGGGTCCTTGACATGAAACAGTTTGAGAACCACTGATATAGAAACATACGTTTTTCAGAATACTGTTTTTAGAAGACATCAGTAAGAATCGGCCTCAGGCCTTAACCCATTGAGACCTGAGAAGATTCTAGAAAGGTCTTCTAAATCCTAAAAAAAAATTGGAAAAAAATATATATTTTTTTTCTCGATTTTTCAAAAATAGCAGATCTACAAGTTCATAGCGCGGCACTCGGTGCCGCGCTATGAGCTTGTATATCTGCTATTTTTGAATAGCCTAAAGAAATCTTAAGTGACACAGATGCGTTCCAGGTATCAATGGGTTAAAAGGGTTAATGTGGCATCACAATCGTTTTGACCACTTTATCCATTTATGTGTTGGACATTCAAAAATAGCAGATCTACACGTGAGCTTGTAGATCAGCTATTTTTTGAAGATTTTAGAATAATATCGAAAATATTTGAATTATTAGGATTTTTTTTCCATAATACTTCTCTTCAGGGGGTCCCTGGCGCAAAACATTTTCAGATGGGGGTCAACTATATATCAATTTGGGGGTCCTTGGCACAAAAACGTTTGAGAACTACTGACGTATAGGACAAACATGGAGGAGATGAATAAGGTTTATGATGATAATACGTTACCTGAACATTATCAGTAGAGATGGACACCTCTGAAGTGTATGCATAGTTCACCAACAAACCAATCATCTGAGGCTCCACTCCTCTGATGGTCACCCTTTCCTGTGTGGACTCCACCATGTCTGATGTAAACATGGCCTGTGAAGGTTGAAAAACAGAATGGTTGGCCTAGAGCAGTGGTTCTCAAACTTTTTCAGGTTACCCCTAAATGAATGCGGATTTGGCCGCGGACCCCCATCTGAAAAGATTTTCAGATGTGGTGTTAAAAATGTAAAAAATATTCAAACATTTTCAAAGAATATCACGATTTTTTGAAAATAGCTGATGTATGTAGGGCCCTGGGGGGGTCCCCAGACCCCACTTTGGGAACCCCTGCATTAGACCGCGGACCACCATAGCTCTGAGAGTGTACAAATGGAACCAAATGGACCCGTAAGGGTCCATTTGGTTCCATTTGTACACTCTCAGAGTTACAGCAACATAAGGGTCCATTTGGTTACTAACTATCCAACATTTATCTGGGTACCCCCTGGAACCCGCTCAAGGACCCCTGGGGGTCCCCGGACCCCACTTTGAGAACCATGGGCCTAGAGTGTTCATTGTTTTTAGGCCTTACTTATTGTATCCGCCAGAGACGGTGATCTTGCCCCCGTCTTGTCCGCCCGTCCTACACATAATCTCCGTTGGAACCATCGGCGTGAAACTTTGCAGCATAATTGATCAGTGATCGAAGCGAGCGTTCCCTGGGCGACTGGAGGTGGGGGGTTTGGGGGACAACTGCTTTGAGAATCGCTATTATTGTTTACACACTACATAAACCAAGGTATATATGTTTCAAGAGTAGTAGTAGTAAACATCCATCCTAAACCTTCTTCCTCCACACTGGGAGGAAAACAGCGTCTGAAAGTTTGATGAAATGCATTTTTACATGCGAGTGCTGTGACCACCTTTACATTGCATCTAATGAGCGAGCAGTCGGTTTCTTTTGACCTCGAGCTGCGCACGTGCGTCTGTACAGATTTCCAAAAATATTCATATACAATATTTTAAGCCTGGAATCAAGCAATCCAGGCTCCTGGTAAATCATGACCATAAAACTTCTGTGTCGAAAAATATTTGAAAAACGGCAACAACAAAAAAAGGTATTTATTAAATAATAGTGTATAACATAATTAAATATTCAGATATTTTTTGACAGAGAATCAAATGTTTTATGGTCATGACTCATGATTCACCAGGAGCCTGGATGGCTTGGTCCCAGGCTTAAAATAATTGATATGAATATTTTCAGAAATCTTATGGGGAAAATCAATGGGTTTTCTATCGATGGCGCCACAAAAAAAAGCCACCACAGCTAAGCCCTATTACTCATAATAAAGAAAAACATCACATGGATGCACCTGGGACGTATCATCAGTGTTCTAGCCAAGGCAGAATTAAAATGTCGTTCCCTTAACAACGTCAGCAGGTCAATTAGATGCGTGTATTACTTACCTCAAAGTAAGAGCTAAAGGAGGCCAGTACAGAACGATGGCAGGGGACCTCCTGTCCCTCACAGCACAGGATCACATCACACAAGGAACTGTTGAGACGCAGCCTGTTGAGACCCTCTAAGACCTCGCCGTGGTTGGAGAGCATCTCAGTCTTCTCTGAGTGGAGTCGAGGTACACTGGAGCCGTCCTCCTGAAGAGCAACGTCACCACCCAGAGGACAGGGGGCTGAACTGCAGGCTACCTTTGATAGACCAGCCTGTATATGACAGTAGGGAGTGGATGGAATAAATGGTCATATAGTTATGTATGTTACCTGTAATGAATAAATGGTCATATAGTTATGATTGTTAGTATGTTACCTGTAATGAATAAATGGTCATATAGTTATGATTGTTAGTATGTTACCTGTAATGAATAAATGGTCATATAGTTATGATTGTTAGTATGTTACCTGTAATGAATAAATGGTCATATAGTTATGATTGTTAGCATGCTACCTGTAATGAATAACTGGTCATATAGTTATGATTGTTAGTATGTTACCTGTAATGAATAACTGGTCATATAGTTATGATTGTTAGTATGTTACCTGTAATGAATAAATGGTCATATAGTTATGATTGTTAGTATGTTACCTGTAATGAATAAATGGTCATATAGTTATGATTGTTAGCATGTTACCTGTAATGAATACATGGTCATATAGTTATGATTGTTAGTATGTTACCTGTAATGAATAACTGGTCATATAGTTATGATTGTTAGTATGTTACCTGTAATGAATACATGGTCATATAGTTATGATTGTTAGTATGTTACCTGTAATGAATAACTGGTCATATAGTTATGATTGTTAACATGTTACCTGTAATGAATACATGGTCATATAGTTATGATTGTTAGTATGTTACCTGTAATGAATAACTGGTCATATAGTTATGATTGTTAGTATGTTACCTGTAATGAATAACTGGTCATATAGTTATGATTGTTAGTATGTTACCTGTAATGAATACATGGTCATATAGTTATGATTGTTAGTATGTTACCTGTAATGAATAACTGGTCATATAGTTATGATTGTTAGCATGTTACCTGTAATGAATACATGGTCATATAGTTATGATTGTTAGTATGTTACCTGTAATGAATAACTGGTCATATAGTTATGATTGTTAGTATGTTACCTGTAATGAATACATGGTCATATAGTTATGATTGTTAGCATATTACCTGTAATGAATAACTGGTCATATAGTTATGATTGTTAGCATGTTACCTGTAATGAATAACTGGTCATATAGTTATGATTGTTAGCATGTTACCTGTAATGAATAACTGGTCATATAGTTATGATTGTTAGTATGTTACCTGTAATGAATACATGGTCATATAGTTATGATTGTTAGCATGTTACCTGTAATGAATAAATGGTCATATAGTTATGATTGTTAGCATGTTACCTGTAATGAATAAATGGTCATATAGTTATGATTGTTAGTATGTTACCTGTAATGAATAACTGGTCATATAGTTATGATTGTTAGCATGTTACCTGTAATGAATAACTGGTCATATAGTTATGATTGTTAGCATGTTACCTGTAATGAATAACTGGTCATATAGTTATGATTGTTAGTATGTTACCTGTAATGAATAACTGGTCATATAGTTATGATTGTTAGCATGTTACCTGTAATGAATAAATGGTCATATAGTTATGATTGTTAGCATGTTACCTGTAATGAATAACTGGTCAAAAAATATATATATAATCCATTAAAAAGAAAATAGCAGATCTGCCATTTGCAGAAAATAGCAGATCTGCCATTTGCAGAAAATAGCAGATCTGCCATTTGCAGAAAATAGCAGATCTGCCATTTTCACTAGTTTGAGTCCCAGGAAGACATCAAATTTCTCTTTTAGGTCACGACCAAAAAAGTTTGGGAACCACTGTACTGGCTTAAGGCATATTTTCTGTGAGTTTAGGGTTAGGTTTATATAGGCATATAACCACGCCCACCCAGATCCACCCAGATACATACACATACACACACACACACACACACACACACACACACACACACACACACACACTCACATGGTCAGTGTTCAGTCTCATCTTCTTGGCAGCCTGTGGTGATTCTCTCTGACAGGCAGCATCCAGGATGTTGTCAGCCATGTCTGAGGTGAGGTGAGGTGGAGAGAGAACACACAACATTACTGTTACGTGTGGTTACACAGGAACATACCCATAGTGTTCATTTAACCCTGAGAGGGTACAAATGGAACCTTGATGGAATGGAACATGATTCACTTTCTTATTCTTTGTATCGCCGGGTCCTGTAGGAGTGGATCAGACACTTTCATATCTGATCTGTGATCATAGAATCATCATCACGACAAACATTACCTCAATTAGAAATCTATAAAAAAAATCTAATTTTTTTTTTTTCAAAATAGTGAAAACAGCAGAGCCCCAAGCTCGCCTTGTGAGCTTGTAGATCAGCTATTTTCACTGTGTGACACGTCGTATGGTTAAATATAAAACAGTTAATACTCTAGTACTGCTGTGTAATTTACAATTTAGGCATTTAGCAGACGCTTTTAATCCAGAGCGATTTACAGTAAACACAAGGTCAAATACATAGAAATAGTAAAACTAGGATCATAGGTAAACCAAGAACCTATCATCAGTCTAAACTGTATAATATAAATAACAATCTGTAATCAATACAAGTGCAATCATTATTCTCATACAAGTACATTGTGGTATGTTCAGTACACGCTACTTTCTGTGTAGTGTGTACAATGTTTTTCAACATGTGCAATGATACAAACGAATGTATTATTTGAATGTACCTTCCACTATTCTAGTCTCTGATACATTATCTGCACAATACTAATATATAGTTGTAAAGTAGTTAAATAATTTGAAAATGTTTGATTTCAGTGTAACGCACCAACCTCATCGACACAAATACCTCATGAGCAAAACACACTTGGCAATAATAAGCAGAATTATGATTCTGAAATGTCTAGCCAGTATTAGTAGTACAGTAGTAATATTATCTAACCATGATTTAACAAAATGGATTGGATGTTGGTGATATAATGTATTTGTCTTCTCTTTACAGTATTCTTATATCAGCCTCAATACAACGTCCATCTTAGCCTTAGATCAAGACTCACGTGGATGTATTTTATCGATTTTTACATCTTTATATCTAAGAGTCTGCACACCCCCCCAGTTTGCCCTGGAATGTCACCAGTAAAGCCCGTATTTCTCCAAACATGTACAAATGCAAAACATAAGGTGCTTACCCGCTTGTCCCAAATGTTAACTAGGTGTCTGGAGTGTTTGTGTAATGTATTAGTGCATATGTTTCAATAAAGAAGAGTTTTAATCCCGTCTGTGGCCGAACGCCATTTCCCCCTCGTTTACTTCCTGTTTACATTGAGTGTAATTCCGGTTTTCACCTGATGCGCCCCGTCACTACCTTCCATTGGGAACTAACGACAGAATCGGCCACAGACGGGATTAAAACACTTCTTAATTACAAAATATGGACTAATACATTACACTAATACTCCGGACACCTAGTTAACATTTGGGACAAGCGGGTAATTACCTTATATTTTGTATTTGTACATGTTTGGAGAAATACGGGCTTTACTGGTGACATTCTAGGGTAATCTGGGGGGGTGGAGGTAAGACTCGTAGAGATAAAAATGTCAACATGGGGGAAAAAATACATCTACGAGAGTCTTGATCTAAGGCTAATCAGTCTCAATACAACGTCCATCTATAAACAATAAGGCTCATAATACACATATAAATGACAGAAACGTGACGTAAACATACATGTATGTAAACAAACAAACAGAAAAACAAACGTAAAACAAACAGAAAAACAGCTCAAAGAAACGTACCTCGTTGTTCTGCATACAAATCTACAGGGAATGACTTCCAACCAAGTGTCCACAACACACAGCAATGGAATGAAATAAACAATGGAATATATTCACTTTTAAACGTGTTAAACTAGTGGAACTAAACAGACTCAGAGCTTCTTCTTCTTCCCGCGTCTGCTCTTTAAAGCCCAGAGAGGAAGTGTGTCACCATTAACTGTGTCCTACTGACAACAACACGCTACTGTACAGAAACAGTTCCGGACACAATGGGATCCTTCTTCTTCTTCTTCTTTTGGCTTTCCGGCAGTCTAGACGCCTTTCGGCGTATTGCTGCCTCACACTGTTTGTTTCTTCTTTTGGTTTCCGGCAGGCTGTACTGCTGCCCTCTACAGTTCGGGAGTATAACAATACTCATTTTTCCCCCTATATTTGTTGCCTGTAACGGCGATAAAATCCAGCACTGTAAATGTTTCCATTCATGATCATGATACTGTCCGCTCTATGCCTGAGTTGGAGCAAAGCCCTCTCTCAGCATGTCATCCAATTCTTCTCCAGTAACCTCTATAACATTCAAAAACATCCTGGCTGCATCCAGCACCATTTTAATTCGTTCCGACTTTCGCGGTATTTCCACTGCACAGTTTATGACCATGGCAATAAATGCCAGAAACCGTTTTTTGTCCAAGCAGATGTTCTGATCAGCTCCATTCCCCCTTTCCTCTACTTCCTCTTGCTCTACCACACTTTCTTTCCCCTCCACTTTCTTGACAGCGTCCGCATATGACATTCCCCCCTGCTTCCTCATCTGGTTCACCTTCACTTCCTTGATTCTTTTAGCACACTTTGCCGATCCTGCATGATGTTCTCCTTCACAATGTAGACACTTGGGTTTACTTTGCTCTTCTTCACACTTCCTCTCTTCACAATCTGTCTTTCCACAGCTACCACATCTGTGTTGCGCTCTGCACACTGCAGCAACATGTCCATATTCTTGGCAGCAGTAGCACCTGAGCGGTGCTACTTCAAATGGCCTGACTCGATAACACACATAGTCATGATATATTCTCTCTGGCAACTCTCCTTCAAACGTCAAGCACATTGTCTCGCTTTCTTCCCTCATCCCGTCTCTATTCCTCCACATCCTCTGAACTTTACAAACACCTTCAACGTCCAAAAAACTGTAATCATATACTGTATGTGGCACGCGACTGATCACTCCTCTCTTCTTTGCACTTGTTCCCAGTGTAAAACACTCCACAGTCGAATCATCATCCCACTCTTCAATTCTCAAGACCTCTTTCATTTGTTTCTTTGTCTTACATTCTATGATGACCATTCCGCTACGTGTTATCCTCACTGACCTTATTTCCCCAACTTTTCCTACAATGATCTTTCCCACTTTATGTGGATCACTGAACATGCCGTTATTTCTAGATACTGCTTTCATGCCAACCACATATTTCTCTTCCTCTTGCTTATCTTCCTTTCTCGAGCTAGATGTTGCCCTTCTCCTTTTTTTGTTCTCAAATCCTCTCTTATCTTCTTCGTTTTGTATTTCGCGGTCCGTCTCCGACTCCATGTCCCTCCCTCCTGAGGCCGCCGCCATCTCCCTCTACTGCGTCTCTCCTCCCCCCGAGCCGACCTCACGCCTATCCACAATGGGATCCTGATCCGGTCTAGACGGAAATAGCAAATCACTTGGACGCAGTTGAAACTCAATTTGTTTTATGTGCAAATACTGCCCCCTGTTGGAAGAAAAGTGTAGTCTGTCTTATTTGTTGACATAAATACAAAATAACGTATAAATACAAAAGTTTAACAAACTCTTTGTATAGCCTACACGTAGCCTATAGTCCTGTATGTCACTGAATGATGTATGAACAGAAACAGAAGCGGATGGAAGAGCAAGGGCGTACCGCCATGGCCATGGCCAATGGGGCCATGGCCCGGTCTGGAAAACTCTGCTCCCCTATTTTTTTATATATATTAAAAAATAAAAATAAAAATAAAAATCGTCTTTTTTTTTCTCTACCGGTGCAGTAGCTCCGCAGCCTCCGCCCACCCCACCGTTCCCATTGTCAAGCGGCCCCAGCCAGACATGCTAATTGCCTCTAATAAACAAGTCCTGATCTCTGTGGCTGTGCTAAACATGTTCTGCAGGTTTTGGCTCTGCCGTCTGCCCTTATTGAAATGAAGGGTCGCTATGCTGTGTCCCTCGACTCCCTCGTCCTGTGTGCACTAACAGTCACTGCATGCACTGAATACCAGTGGTGGAAAAAGTACTCACATTTTTTACTTAAACAAAAGTATCAATTCTGCGATGTAAAAATACTCTGTTACAAGTAAAAGTAAGGTATTCAAAATGTACTTGAGTAAAAGTAGAAAAGTATTGGTATCAAAATGTATTTAAAGTACCAAAAGTAAAAGTAGGCTACTCATTATGCAGAAGGTCCCATTTCACAAGTTTTCAAATGTGAAAAAAAAGTTTTCTAACCCTTGATACTTTTACTTAAGTAAAACATTTGAGGATGGAACACACTGAGGGATGGGTAGAGTGTTGTTAATGTTGTTTTATGGTCATTTAATGAATTAATTAAGCAAAAAAATCGCGTGCGCTTCGCGCGCGTACATGCCCGCGACGCAGTGGGTGGGGGGGCGGGGGTAAGGGGGGAGTGATTAAGAATCTTGCCCGGTCCACGTTAGAACCCACCGTACGCGCCTGTGGAAGAGGAGAATATCTAATCTGGACTATTATTTATGAGTTCCTGAATTGTTCCCAGAGGTGGAAAGTATCTCAAGTACTGTATTGTGCTTTTAATTAACTTGTGAATTTTAAATTTCTCCTCAATAATTCATACTTACATCACAGAGGTAAATATTGTACTTTTTATTCCACTCAAATTATGAGTGCTTTAGTTACTAAATTCGTTAGGCTATTTGTATATATATAGTTATGGTATATAGTGGCACCCGGGTGGCACAAGGGTTAAGTCCACCACTGTGGCCATAGATCCCCAAACCTGTTGTTTTGGGGTGCGCTGGTTTCAGTTCATTCAACCTCCTCTTGTGTGTTGGGCTAGTGAGGTGCGCCCTAGTGAGACATATTTACTTCATCGTGCAACGGTATTGTGCGCCGAGAACAGCTGACATACAAGCTCACAACCGTGTCGCGGATGCGACCACTGTGAGCTTGGCGGTCTGCTATTCTCGGCCGTTCTCTGCGCGCGGGACGGAGCATAAATTAGGCTCAGCTGCGCGAGCAACAGCAGGTTCTGGTGCCATGATCATAGAGCGTTCCCTCCGTTCTTATGACAGCCCCTGGAGGTGGGGTTTGGGGGAAAACTGCTTTGAATTGTTATTATTGTTTACACACAACAGAAACCAAGGATTATATATTTCAAGAGCGAGAGATCACAGTCAAATTCCTAAGCATTCTTCCTCCACACTGGGAGAAAAACAGCATCTGAAAGTTTGATGGGATGCATTTTTACACTTCAATTCAATCAAGTCCATGGTTTTTCTCGAGTAGCCTAATGTTATGCAAAGCAGCCACGTAGAGGCTATTGAGAACGGCTCGCCGCTGACGGCGTGAACCTTGAGAGGATATTGTTTAAACTTTAAGGTGTTAAAGATCGCCGCTGACGGTGCGTGCTCGCGCGTGCATGTGGAGCACGTGCGAGCCCCCAGCCCCCATAGCGCCAGAGCTAAGGGGTCGCCGACCACCTGAGCACCCCCGACAGCTCATCCCTGCTGGCAGGTGAGTCAGTACGGTACAACAGCGGTGGAAACACAAAAATGAGTGGCGAGGGTTCACTGGCATAAGAACAGGTTGATTTATATTTATTATATAAATAATGTTTTTTGTTTTTTTTACAAAGCAAAAAAAAGTGATTACTCTACATGTTGACCGAATACCGAAGTACACATGCCCATCTCTAAAAATCAATATTCAGTCTCTAGCAGGTCTTTTGTAAAAAATGTACAGTATATTTCCCCCACAGGGCTGGTCTTTATTCATTGTGGTTGTGGTGTGATCGGGCCTATGGACGGGGGTCGGTTGGTGAAAGGATGCCACTGTCCCTGGATGCTGGGGTTGTCTGTGTGGAAAGGCTTGCGGATACGGATGATGTCCAGGCCAGACTGATCGGTCAACTTGGTCACAAGCTCCTGGATCTGCTGGGAGGTTCTGTTGTCGATGGGTTCCTCCTTCACGTTGCCATTCACTGCAGGGACGCCAAGAAAAAGGAAACCACTCATTTTCCACATAAATAATAACCCTAAATAATGAAACGGACGATCTGCAAACTAAAAAATGTATCGCATAGCCGATATGGCTGTCAACTTTCCTCAGAAATGATATACAAATATTGGTCTTAAAAATTGGCAGATATTCGAATATTATTATTATTATAAAAAAATATTTTTATTTATTTTCAGAAAAAAAAAACCCACACTGTTTGCTGTGTTGCTCATTCCACGAATGCACGATCCTTACAAGTTTTACCTTGTTGTAAAGATGACTAATCAGGATTTCCAACAATATGAAACACAACACCAATTGAAGGGGAAAAATAAACCTTTTTTCTGAGGAGTCTTTACTTACAGTATTCTGCTATGATCCTTGGAACACCAGAGTTCTGAGGAGACACGTAGACGACAGTTCCAGGGTTCTTCCTGGCGTAATCCACCACTCCTTCCTCTATGAACTCCCTGCCGAGAAACACAAGAAAATAATGTGAAACCACCACATAACCACAGTTCTAGGAGACAGCCATGTTTGTCCCTCGCTCTGTTCTACCTGTGCACGTAGCCGTAGAATGTCTGTGATATTACATACATTTCATGTATTCCAAACACACAGCCATAGATCGGTCCTATCCCCGCCCGGTTAGCAGAATCCTTTAAAGTTGTTGTGCTGCGTGTGTAAAACTCACTCAATAATTAATTCCTAAGACTTGGGAGTCAGATATTGCCGTCTAGTTTCATATCCATTTGAAAGTTCTGGCAGAAAACGTGTGTTTAGTAAAATCTCCACTTTACCACGAGCTGCACACGGACAACATTCTGTAATATCACAGCCATTCCAGTGGCTACTGTGCACACTGAAAACAATAAAACATTTTAATACTTTGAGGTTTGACACTTTCCACTGTTATCTCCCCACTTATTGTAGACTAAATTAGTCTGAATTAGTCTACAATTAATTATATTATATTGTATATTAGTCTGACTAACACATAATACATGGTCAGGATGGCCGAGCGGTCTAAGGCGCTGCGTTCAGGTCGCAGTCTCCCCTGGAGGCGTGGTTTCGAATCCCACTTCTGACAGTGACTTTTTTCAGAATACAAAGGACCCCAATGGAAACGGTCCATAGGCTTTCTTGGGTTTTAAATCCTCTTAGCAGACCTTGTATTGAACTGTACTTTCTGTGCTTTTTTTTTTTTTTTTTTGCAAACTAGCAGTTTGCAAAAAGTATTCAATGAATCAATCAATGCCTCATTACAATTTAAGGACTTTTTAATACCTCTAAATATATGACCATTACTATGTCAAAAGTAACCCAAAAAAAGGGTCAAACATTGGCCAAATGTTAATACCTAAAAGAAAGAGCAGATCTACAAGCTCACAACGCCTCGCAATGCGAGGCGTTGAGAGCTTGTAGATCTGCTATTTTCACAACAAAATAAATATGATTATTTTGGGGGGCTCCCCAGTTAAAATATGATTATTTTGTGGGGGTCCCCAGTTGAAATATGATCATTTCGGTGGGTCCCCAGTTCAAATATTGTTTTTACATAATGAGGGGGTCCCCAGTTGAAATATGATTGTTTTTTTTACATAAAGAGGGAGGGGGCCCCAGTTGTAATATGATTATTTTTGACATAATGGGGTGGTCCACAGTTGAAATATGATTATTTTTGACATAATTAGTCCATGAGCCAGAGCCCCAAAATTGAGCAGTGATTATCGAAAGAGTGGGCAAAACCAAACCTATATTAAATTGTTCATAGGGTCAATACGAGTAAAATAAATATATATATTTTTTTATTATAGATAACCTTTCCACAGGAGCAGCTTTTTCATGGTTATCACACATTTTGTTATTTTCCCCATACGTACAAGACAGGTCAAAAAATAAAATAAAATAAAAAAGAGTTATCATAATGAAACTTCCTGAGTTGATTACTTACATGAAGACAATGATTTATCGTATTACAAGTTTTCTGAAATTGTATATTTAAATATGCAAATTAGGCATTAGGAAAATATGCCCACATTTGCATAACTTTCCAGAATCAACATTGGAACATTGGACAAAGCCAGAGTCAACATACTTATTTCATTTTGTTAAGATGTTGGAGTCAAAGGTTTTTAACGAGGGAATATTCAATATCTGGCTCAATTTTGGGGCTCTGGCTCATGGACTAAATGCCTAATTTGCATATTTAAATATACAATTTCAGAAAACTTGTAATACGATAAATCATTGTATTCATGTAAGTAATCAATTCAGGAAGTTTCATTATGATAACTCCTTTTTAAATGTTGTCATTTTTTCACCTGTCATGTACGTATGGGGAAAATAACAAAATGTGTGATAACCATGAAAAAGCTGCTCCTGTGGAAAGGTTATCATATATTTATTTACTCGTATTGACCCTATAAACAATTTAATATAGGTTTGGTTTTGCCCACTCTTTCGATAATGAAATCTTGTCTGGCTCATGGACTAAATAGGGGGGTCCCCAGTTGAAATATGATTATTTTTTTTGACATAATGGGGGGGTCCCCAGTTGAAATATGATAATTTTTTTTGACATAATGGGGGGGTCCCCAGTTGAAATGTGATTATTTTTTTTACATAATGGGGGGGTCCCCAGCACACTCACCTGGCCCCCCGTGAGGCAGGGTTCTTCTTACAGAAGCAGATGGAGATCCTGGAGAGCTGACCCACATGTCTGCCCAGTCCGTTCTGGAGGACGCTCTGCAGGAAGCGGCTGGCCGTGCCTCTGGCTGTCATGTTGTTGTCACAACTATAGTAATAATAAAACAACTATTAATGATGTGAATGTAGAACTAAACTATGTTTATAAAAACCTACAGAGGACGATGGGGACGATTTTACACTGGCGGCCATGTAAATATGGTCCGTCTGACAATTACCTCCGGACTGAAACACGTTAGCTATGGTTCACATGGACGTTCGTCCGTCACGAGCGTAATGGCGGAACTTCAACCTGGTTTTGGCACTTTCTCTATTTACAACCCGTACATCTACATAAACGTTCATATTTCAAATATAAAGGTTTTACCTCATGGCCATAGATGTTAAAATTGTAATCGGGTGGGGTTAAGTACCTGTATCTTCTGTGTTGTTCAATAAAAAGCATTTTAATCCAATCGGCGGCCATTTTCTTATAGAGTTATCACGTATCAGAGTGCAGTACACCTCCCAACCGATAAAGTCGCGTAGTTAAAAGCATCTGGGGAAAAAATTGAAGAAAATGGCCACCAATCAAATTAAAATGCTTTTTTATTGAACAATACGGAAAATAAAGGTACTTAGACCCACCCGATTAAAATTGTAACATTTGTGGCCGTAGGGTCAACACTTTATATTTGAAATACAAATGAGTGTGTAGATGTACTGGTTGTAAATGGAGTAAGTGCAGAAACCAGCTTGAAGTTCCTCCATGACTGTCGTGTTTCAGGGCTACTACAACGTATGCTATTTTAATTATGTTTATACATTTGGATTTGTTCATGAAATTGACCTCATTAAATCAGACAACAAATTAAAAATGTTTTTTTTTTGTCTTATGAGATAGACTTTGACCGTTGTTGGAACGTCTGTTGTATTTGTTTCTGGTCTCTACAAACGGCAACCGTCTCTCTGGTTGTCGTCGGTTTCCACACGGACTTATTTTGGAGACGCACCAGCAAAAAGCCCGGGTCGCAGACAGCATGGAGGAACATGTATGGATGTAACAGTGTGTGAGTACAATGTTGTTTATCTGCATGTTATGGGCTGTTATGAGATGTTCATGTACTGTAGAGGCTCATGTTCACATGTAGCATGATGTGTATGTTATGGAAAACACACCATATAGTACATACATGTATTATGTGACCTTCCTTCCACACTGGATATACAGGATAGGATAGCTGTAGTATACAACCCTCGTAGACGTATTTATGATTCTGACGTTTTCAATCTACGAGAGTTGTAGGGTGCACTTCCCATAGTGACCTGGACTTTCTGCACTATGCCCCGTAGACACTCCAAACATTGTACAAAATGAAAATAAAGGTGCTTACCGCCTAGCCCCAAATGTTAACTGGGTCTACGGGGTAGTAGTGTAATGTAATAATCCATATCTTTCAATGAAGTAGTGTTTTAATGCCGTCTGTGGCCGAACGCCATTTTTTCACCCCCGTTTACTTCCTGTTTACATTTAGTGTAATTCCGGGTTCCACCGGATGCGCCCCGTCACTACCCGTCACTACCGCCCATTGGGAACTTCTGACAGAATCGGCCACAGACGGCATTAAAACACTTATTTATTGAAAGATATGGATTATTACATTACACTACTACCCCGTAGACCCAGTTAACATTTGTGGCTCGGCGGTAAGCACCTTTATTTTCATTTTGTACAATGTTTGGAGTGTCTACGGGGCATAGTGCAGAAAGTCCAGGTCACTATGGGAAGTGCACCCTACAACTCTCGTAGATTGAAAACGTCAGAATCATAAATACGTCTACGAGGGTTGTATACTACAGCTAGGTGGGCACTAAATAGGGACATCTGGGCACCTCCATGTAAAAGAGAATATTTGAAAAATGTTCTTAAGTCATTTAAAAATATACATGAGGTGAACATGCACGGTACATCATTATAATAAAAAATACTACTACTAATAATAATATTAATATTAATATTAAGTCATGTAAAGTATACATGATGTGAACATCATTATCAGACTAAATTGTATCCTTCAACTTCTTGTTTATGCCCCAAAATGACTGCAAATACAGGTTTTGTAGCAATTTGTAGCCGTTGTAGAAAGTGTAGATTTTAATTGTGGAAGGGCTAAGCATGTTCTAATCATGTATACTTGACCTTACTTATGTTCCAAATATATATATTTTTTTAAATAGCCAATTTAACACCGAGGTGCCCACTCCTCCTTAGTGCCCACTTATCCTGTTCCCTCCACACTGGAGGGTCAGTTCATTGTGCAGTGTGTGGTGTATAGGTGTAGCAGGTGTCCTGCTGTTTGTTACACATGTCTACGTACTAATAATTAGACATTATTTGGAGTGTATATATCTAGCTGGTTGGCTAAGGTATTCTACCATTTATATTCTGTGGGCTATATTCTAGTCATATTCTTATTGTCTGTGTATTTTCCTGTCTGTTTGCCACATATATATCCTATTTATACCAGGCAGTAACCATGGGAACATGCAACTCTGTATGATAAATGATAATACTGTCGCTGTCAAGTGGAAACCCTGTCAAGAAACATTCCCTTTTCATTATTTTATTTTAGTATACAAAAGGTGAAAATAGCAGATCTACAATCTACGAGCTTGTAGATCTGCTATTTTCGTGACACTCTTGTATGATGAAGCAGAGCATTCATTTATGGGGGAAATATGTGAAACATGGAGATACAAGGTTTCAACAGAAACAATACAGTATATTAGTATGGTCATTCACTGTGTGTACTGATGCTGTTATCTGTCACTGTCACACCCATCAGGTTTTTTACATGTTTCTACACTTTATAATCTACTATTTAGCACTACTTGTACAACTTTTATAATTTTTTACCTTGTATATATGTTGTAGATTGTTGTTAGCACAGTCTGGTGGAGTCTGCAACAGGACTGGAAAAATACAGCCTAGAGCCCAAGCTCAGCGCTACTGGCTCTGGTCTGTGAGATCTGGTCCGCTGTAGTGTTCTTAGAACCTGGGTGAGATTCCTCCAAGTGGCTTCATGCTCCAACTGAACTCCTGAACCTGCTGACGAGTCTTATGTTCTCTCCTTGAGAGATGCCACATCATACTGCTGAATGATGTCACCACATTGACCTTATATGGAGCTTATGTGGTACCTATGTCCATATATGGTGTGTGTGTGTGTACCGTCTATGACGCCAGCTCGGATTATGGCAGCCTCTTAGACGCTGCCTGCTCCTTATATGGCCTGCTCCTTATATGGGCATCTTGGCCTGCTCCTTATATGGGTATCTTGTATATGGTCTCTGTATAGAGTTTCAGAGCCAACGGTTTGGTAGCTCTATCAGACAAGACCGACCCCCCCCCCCCCCCTTCAACATCTGCCGTCAGTCCATGACCATATATGGGTCACAGCCCGGGCCAATAGCTCGCGTCAGCCTAGCCTCTGTTGTAACCATGGCGATCTAATGTGGTCCAGTAGTGCAGTGGGTCTCAAAGTTTTTCATGTCAAGGACCCCCGGCCCAAATTTAATTTAATTTGGCCACAGACCCCCCCATCTGAAAATGTTTTGTGCCAGGGACTCCCAGAACAGAAGATTTGCATTAAAAAAAAAAGTATTAAAATTGTACGGTTGTTAGCTTGTAGATCTGCTATTTTTGAACAGCCAACGTATAAATGTATAAAGTTGTTAAAATAATTGTGAATGCTGTATTAACACATTTTGCTGGGGACTGGCAGGTGAGCCAGTAGGTTACAAACAGCAGTGGCAAGCAGCAGGAGGCATTCACTGTGAGAAAAGGAGAGTAAAAAAAAATGTGGCTACTCTACTACTATTGTATAATCATAAATAATCCTGTTTTGTTTTGCAGGTTGGATGTCTCTTGAACAGATTACCTCATGTGGAGCAGCTCTCTGCTCAGGGGCTCCACCTGGTGGTCGCAGGTGGCCGGCCGGAGCCGCCCGAGGCTGAGGCTGAGGCTGCCCCCCCACAAACACTATTCACAGTCCGCTGTGAGACTCCTAACCCGGACGCAGCACGCTCAGACGTCGTGCGGCCGTCATGCGGGCTTCTCACACAGATGGCTCTTGGCCGGCGACCCCCCGCCGGCCCTCCTCGGCGCGTCCAGGAGGCACAGGAACGACACCAAGTCCATCCCCGCCGGCCCCGTCACGTCGGTCACCGACATCAAACACTACCTGCGCTCCAAGGACGTCCCGTTCCACGACGGCTACAGCTGCCTGCACGCCCCCAGCATCTTCGTGGATCCTTCGGCGGCGGCGAAGGGAGGATCCACTCCTCCTTCTTCTTCGGGGAAAGAGGACTTCTCCATGTTCATCGACAAAACCACGGGCCAGTTCCTGTGCAAGGACACGCTGATGGAGGGCAGCTGGGAGGACCTGCAGGTAGGGATTAGGGCTGGTCAATTAATATTCCTCGAATATGGGGAAAATATGTATATTCTAATATGAACATTTATATAATAGTAACAGTTAAAGGGATTGTAGGCAACATTAAGCCTAAATTTGAAAAATACCTCTATATATATATTTAGCATTTTTCCCCCTCTATCAGCCACTATATAATGATGCTGGGGTGTTTTCCTGCATTGAAACACAGTCCTCTTTCTGAAATCCGTATTTTCCCTACTATTCAGGTTACACATCCGGGTATCCGGTCCGTAAATTAACTCACGCATGTGCGCATCCGTGCGCCTCCGTGTCCGTGTGAACTTTTTACTTTCGGTTTTAAAATGCTCTCAAACTTCGTTTTGGAGGCACATAATTTACTTTTCTAAAAGCGTTTGGATAGAATTTAGTTGTTTAACTTCATATATGTGGTCAATTTGTCATGAAAGAGCCTATTTAAAAATAAAAATTCAGAGAACCGGCAGGGGCGGGCAGTTCCGCGAATTGTATCCGAATAAAGTAACCTATATTCGGCATGGACGGTTTAGAAGTCTCCTTACTCTATGGAAGTCCTCCGTGCGTCACCCCCTGGTGGTCGGGGAAACGAACTGCTGGATTTTTTTTCTTTGTTTATCTCTGAATCGCCTACAATCCCTTTAATCTTTCACTCAAGAGGGGCAACGCCCGTCGCAAGTTGATGATGTAATTTGCCCATGCGTGGTACAGCCCTATGGAATTTATGGAATGCATGTGAACATAGAAACCAACGTAATACTTCCTAAGGTTAACACATTGATTGCCAAGATATTAAACATAGTTTTCTATCCCCTTGCCAGCGTATAATTACCTCAATCCGATGATATTTGAAACGCCGTGGAACCGACACTGTGTCCCAAAAACACTAACAAAATAGTCCCCGTGGGTTAGCGGAGGTATCGGTGTATCCATAGTAACGACAACGTTCCAACCGCGATCCGCCATTTTGGGGCTTCGGCCCGCTGAAAACTAGTGGTTTTCAATGCAAAAAAAAGAAACTGAGTTACAGCTGCCGATGGCTTCCTGTTTTTTTGGAGCGACGTCACATCCACATTTTACTTCTTTGAGTGACGATCGATCATTCCAAAGCTGGGTTAGGTCGCCCCCTTGTGGAATTGTCCCAAAAAAATGAAAGAACGCATCAATGCGATCTTGGCAATCAATGTGTTAATATGAGCATCAAAACATTATTTTAAATGTTTTATCTTCACATGCATTCCATAAATTCCACAAGGCTAGAGCACACATGGACAAATTACATCATCAACTTGCGACGGGCATCGCCCCTATTGAGTGAAAGATGAACTGTTTCTAAAATAAATACAATATTTAAGGCGTTTTTAATTTGACATTTTAGTTATAGAGGACAATTATAATGTGTTACGGCATATTTGGCTTATTAGCCAGGGATCCTTTCAAGCATATTTTGATTGTCGCGATAATATCGTTTAATCGCAAGAATCTTTGCCACAGTAATCATGTGACATCATGTCATTCTCTCATCCCTACCTCCTGCAGGACTGTCTGGAGGTGATGAGGAAGGAGGAGCAGGCCTTCCTCCAGCCCAACGGCCTGCTGGGATACCTGGAGAGCCCCGAGGAGGAGCAGGAGAGGCAGTGCGAGCAGAGGGAGGCGCAGAGGATCTGGTCCAGCTCCGTACCGCTCTCCGACGTCGACGACGAGGAGGTCCAGCTGATCAAAACTATGTTTCAGGTATATGTGTAAGCCCTGTCCAAATTATGACATAATCACCTAATTATTTGAGATAATTCCAATTATTATTTGCATAATCGTCATAATCGTTTCCATGTTGAAAAATGTACATACATTTTAAAATATAAAAAAGCTGAAAATCTGAATGAGCTGAGCTGAATGCATGTGAGAAAAAAAAAACTCGAATCGATATTTTAAACATTTTAATGTTTTTTTTGCACATGTATTCCATTAACTCCATAGAGTTAGACCACACATGGACAAATTACATCATCCACCTGTGACGGGCATTGCCCCTATTGATTGAAAGATGAACCGTTTCTAAAATAAGTAAAATATTTAAGGTGTTTTGATTTTTTTGATTTTAGTTATAGAGGGCAATTATAATGTATTAAGGCATATTTGGCTTATTATGAAAAAGGTAGTGCACGCACATCCGTGGCCCAGGTGCAAGACAAACAAAGTATCATCAAAAAAGAATAGAGTCTGCACACTGGTAAAGTTGCAAAAAGCTCTGCTTGGTATGTTATTGCTCATCAACGTTTCGGCCTGTTCAGACCTTCACCAGGACATATATAGTGGAAAAGGGCATACATTACACACACGTTTATATAGGTTACCACTATGCAATGATCGGCTCACCCCAATAGGGTAAGTGAGGTCACAGTCAACTCAATCAGGAGGTTGGCTAATGCATAAAGTAAAAAAATATATCTGGAAATAAACAGTGTGCACCCATCCCAGGATCCAAAATAGCAATAAACAAATATACATTTAAAGTTTCCCAAGACTAATACATTTAATTATAAATATATATAATAGGTACTCGAAAGAAAAAAGGGCAGGGGGGGGAGACATGGTGACATGCAGCTACAGTATAGGACATGGAGTGTTTTTTGTTTAAAGGGTTGGCTTATTAGCCAGGGATACTTTTAAATATGCCATTCACAAGGTATCAAGAAGACTCACTCCAAAACCAACTCACCCCATTGCTAGGAAAACTCACTCCGGAAAACTCACCCCACAGGGTAGGAAAACTCACCCCCAAGATTTTCGGGGGTAGGAAAACTCACCCCAGGACCTGAGAAAACTCACTCCGGAAAACTCACCCCAATGGTTTTTAACTTTGTGAGCTTTCCATTTTCACAGAATGCTTGGGGTAAAACTTTTTCAGTCATCCGCGGACTTCTTTTTTTCGCCGATAAAGTATAGTTTTGGACCATGACGGAGGCGCGCCGACTCAGCAGACCTTGAGGCTGAGGAGTTGCGCCCGAGCGCCTCCAGGCGCGAGTGCCCGCAACGACCAGCCGATGGTCTGCTAGTCGAATCAGCGCCGTCCGAGTTATGTACCGATAGGGACAGAATAGTAAATATTTTTGGTGGGGACTGCGTTTGCCCCACTGACTGCGTTTGCCCCACTCACTGCGTTTGCCCCACTGACTGCGTTTGCCCCAACTGCCACTCAAAGTGACTACTGGCCAATCACAGTGCGTCTCCCCCGGGGTGAGTTTTCCACCCCCGGGGTGAGTGTTCCGGAGTGAGTTTTCTCAGGTCCTGGGGTGAGTTTACCCACCCCCCGGGGTGAGTGTTCCTAGCTCCGGGGTGAGTTTTCCTTTTTGAGTTGGGGTGAGTTGGTTTTGGAGTGAGTCTTCTTGTATTCATTCACAATGTATGTTATGAACAAAGTGTTCACTGTGTCTGGGAGATAAAGTTGACCTACAACGCGTGCTTTCAGATCACCAGGGTCTCCAACGCCACCCTGAAGAGGTTCGGGGTGCAGCTCTTCAGGCCCACCAAGAGCCTGGTGTTCCCCTGGTTCGGAGGCCCCGCCGCCGAGCTGAAGGGCGTCAAGCTCCTGTCCGCCCAGATGGCCGAGGACGGGGTCAGAGTCCGGTACACCGAGGCCACCGTCCCCAGACCGGGCTCCTACCACAGCCTCTTCGGCCTGCCCCTGGTGGAGGGCAAGGACCAGGAGGTGGTGCTGACGGCCCACGAGCTGGACGCGCTGGCCGCCAGCCAGGCCACGGGCCTCCCCAGCGTGGCGCTGCCCCGCGGCATCAGCTGCCTCCCGCCCGCCTTGCTGCCGTACCTGGAGCAGTTCAAGCGGGTCACCCTGTGGCTGGGAGGGGACATGCGCTCCTGGGAGGTAGGGATCAGTGGTGGAAAAAGTACTCAAATTCTTTACTTAAGTAAAAGTACCAATACTGCAATATAAAAATACTCTGTTACAAGTAAAAGTCCAGAATTAAAAATGTACTTGAGTAAAAGTACAAAAGTATTGGCATCAAAATGTACTTAAAGTACCAAAAGTAAAATGACTAAATATTTGAAAATAGCCGATCTACAAGCTCACAACGCGTCGCGATGCGACGCGTTGTGAGCTTGTAGATCGGCTATTTTCAAATAGCCTAGGTTTAAAATAGGGCTAAAGTGTTTAATGTATGTTTTATAATGTAATAATTTATATCTGAAAAGTAACTAGTAACTAAAGTTTTCAAATAATTGTAGTGGAGTAAAAGTACAATATTTGCCTCTGAGATGTAGTGGAGTAGAAGTAAAAGTATAGACAATTGGAAATACCCCAGAAAAGTAAAAGTACCTCAAAATTGTACTTAAGTACAGTACTTGAGTAAATGTACTTAGTTACTTTACACCACTGGAGGTAGGGATCATGGGTCAGAATAATCGAATATTCTAATAATCTATTTTTGTCGTTGTTGCTATAATCGTGATTTTTGTACTTTGGGCTATTCAAAAATAGCAGATCTACAAGCTCGTAGCGCGGCACCGAGTGCCGCGCTACGAGCTTGTAGATCTGCTATTTTGTTTAGAAAAATCGTGCAAATTTGGGCAAATCTTTGAATATATATATATTATTTTTTTTAAAGCGAACATTTTTAACTCAAATCTTTGCTTCTGGGGGATTCTACAAATGTCTTTTTTTAAACTTATGTTGCTATATATCAGTGGTTCTATTGTCTTTGTTTATTTAACCCTTTAAGACCTGAGGCGATTCTTAAAAATGTTTTCTAAATCCTAACAGTTTTTGGAAAAAAATCTGAAAAATATTTTTTCACGATTTTTCAAAAATAGCAGATCTACAAGCTCATAGCGCGGCACTCGGTGCCGCGCTATGAGCTTGTAGATCTGCTATTTTTGAATAGCCAAAGAAATCTAAAGTGACACAGATGCGTTCCAGGTATCAATGGGTTAAAAAAAAAAACAGTTTATAGGCCAATGCAATGCTGTTATTGTAACCTGGATGGTCATTTGATGAAAATACTATCCTATACTAATCCCCCCCAAAACATAACAAAAAAACATGGAAAACGATTAAAAAATATATATATATATATATTGGGGGAAAAAACGGGAGGGGGGGGGATTGGTCGAATATAAGAATAATCGTTATTAACACATTGAATGCCAGTCGCGTAGATCTACGCGAACCTATTTAAAGCCGCAGCGTGCCAGTCGCGTAGATCTACGCGAACCGCCGATTCCCATTGATATTGCCCCAGGTGCACTTTCCGGATTTTTTTGATCCATTTCCGTTTCCGGTTTCCGGTCGGAAACGGAATTATTCGGGTTCCGGTTTTTTCGATCGTATCCGCTTCCTGTCTGGGATCCTGTTTAAAACTCGATTTTCTCGGTTGTTGTTTTTCTCCTCGCTGATCACTGTTTACCGTTGATCGGCTGTAGCTTCAAGATGGCGGCTCGCATTTGGAAACTGTTTTCGCTGGCCGTTTCTCACAGATCCGCTGTGTGTTTAGAACCAAATGAACGCGCACTTTTAACTTATTTAGCGAGGTCTGTGGCGACATGAAAAAAACAAAAAAACAACAATAAAACGCTGGCACTGGTGAGTACATTATGAGATTAAACTCTGGCATGGAATGTGTTAATAGAATCATAGTAATCGAATTTCATTTTGGTCACTTTTACACAGGCCTCCAAGATCTTCTCCCGGAAGCTGGGTCTGAAGCGCTGCTCGCTGGTGCGCCCGGGGGAGTTCCAGCCCTGTCCCGCGGAGGCCCTGGCTCAGGGCAAGAACCTGTCCCTCATCGTCAAGGCCTCCATCCCGGCGGGACACAAGTCCATCGTGTCCTTCAAGCAGCTCCGAGACGACGTCTACGGGGAGCTGGCCGACGTCGAGCAGATGGCCGGGGTGAAGTGGACCAGGTTCCCGGAGCTCAACAGGATCCTGAAAGGCCACCGCAAGGGGGAGCTGACTGTCTTCACAGGTATGTTAGAGTGGTGAGAGTTAAAGGTTCTATGACATTCATTTTCACTTTTTTTATTTTCAATGTTTTATTTGGGGTTTTATGACCTCAATTACACCCAAAAAACCTGAACTTAGAACATTCAGTGGATTTTCTGTGGTCTGGGGTTTTCTGAATAATTAGGCTGAAAAGTAATCTGAGCTTGGCCCTTCGACAGTGAGGTCACAGTCAATTAATCCCGCCCACTCTCCTCCTCGCCCCTCCCCTCCCCTATCCTTTCCTTTGGGGGGGGCGGAGCAGAGGCGATGATTGACAGGCAAAATCCCTCACCAGCGACACCCGCAGGCAAAGATTTTTTTTTCCATTGCAGTTGAAAAGGCTTTAGAAATGTGAGAGAAAAACACCTGCCATGGATCACTGGAATGGAATTTTCACTTAAAACTTTTTGTACACTTTTGAAGGACCATGACAAAGACTTTGAATGTGGTGTAAAAGTGAATGTCATTAAACCTTTAACTACTTCAGCGAGCCCCATGTACTTTATTGTAGGACGAATAGCGAGAATAGCTGATCTACAAACTCACAGTCACAATGCTATTTTGGAGTTGTTTAATGATTCTTGAAAAAGCATATATGACACGACATGCCCAACAGAGGGACACCAGGTTGAAAGTGGTAAAAACTATACATTATGACATATTTTCCAGTGTTCAGGCCATTATTTATGCTGATATTTTCAACAGTCCAAAAATATTTTAATGTTGAGTGTTTTGAGGCATTTTGAAATCGAGTTTACAATCAGTAAATCCATAACAATAACCATCTTTTTGGTGTCCTAATAACTTAATAAGTGTCTACTAAGTTGAAAATATTAAGCAGGTAAAAATGGTAAATGGTGCATTTGTATAGCACCTTTCTCCAAAGGACTTTACAATGTCCATTACATTCACACTCACACATTCATTCATTCACACACACACACACACACACACACACACACACACACACACACACACACACACACACACACACACACACACACACACACACACACTCACACTCACACACCGATGGTGGAAGAAACCATGCAAGGCGGCTCAGCGACTCGCTCTCAGGCTGCATTAGAGCCTATATGATGTGGTATGCGCCTAGGCCATCGGTGCCCATTCAAGCCCTACTTGATCGTTCTACAGCAGCGTCACTCAAAAGAAGCAGATCCACAAGCTCTCACGCCCGCGTTTCAAGCTCCTAGATCTGCTACTTTTGCTATTTTTGATTTTAACCCATTCAATCCGTGTCATTTTAGATTTTAGCTATAACTATTCTTTTATACTTTTGGCTATTCAAAAATAGCAGATATACAAGCTCATAGCGTGGCACCGAGTGCTGCGCTACAAGCTTGTAGATCAGCAATTTTGGTGGGAAAGATCGTGAAAATGTGTGCAAATCTTTGAATATATATGTTTGTTTTTTAAAGCGATCATTTTTAACTCAAATCTTTGCTTCTGGGGATTCTACAAATGTCTTCTAAATCCTAACAGTTTATTATTTTTTTTACTTATGTTGCTATAATATCAGTGGTTCTCAAACTTTTTTCATGTCAAGAACCCCCAAAATGATATGCATTTGTCCACGGACCCCCATCTCAAAACACTTTGCTCCAAGGACCCCCAGAAGCAATGATTTGAGTTAAAATGTATATATATATATTCAAAGATTTGCTCAAATTTTCATGATTTTTCAAGCCGCGATATGAGCTTGTAGATCTGCTATTTTTTGAATAGCCAAAGAAATCTTAAAATGACACAGATGCGTTCCTGGATTGAATGGGTTAAATTCTGAAAAGTAACTGTTTGGAACATAATGAGGTTTTCCACCCTGACAGAGACTGAGATTTCTTTCCCTTTCTTTTATTTCCTCCAGGTCCTACGGGCAGTGGGAAGACCACCCTCATCAGCGAGGTGGCGTTGGACCTGTGCACGCAGGGCGTCAACACGCTGTGGGGGAGCTTCGAGATCAACAACGTGCGCCTGGCCAAGATCATGCTCACCCAGTTCTCCATGCAGAGGCTGGAGGACAACCTGGAGCGGTACGACTACTGGGCCGACCGCTTCGAGGAGCTGCCGCTCTACTTCATGACCTTCCATGGGCAGCAGAACCTCAAGTAAGTCTACTTCATGACCTTCCATGGGCAGCAGAACCTCAAGTAAGTCTACTTAGACTACTTCATGACCTTCCATGTAAGTAAGTCTACTTCATGACCTTCCATGGGCAGCAGAACCTCAAGTAAGTCTACTTCATGACCTTCCATGGCCAGCAGAACCTCAAGTAAGTCTACTTAGACTACTTCATGACCTTCCATGTAAGTAAGTCTACTTCATGACCTTCCATGGGCAGCAGAACCTCAAGTAAGTCTACTTAGACTACTTCATGACCTTCCATGTAAGTAAGTCTACTTCATGACCTTCCATGTAAATAAGTCTACTTCATGACCTTCCATGTAAGTAAGTCTACTTCATGACCTTCCATGTAAGTAAGTCTACTTCATGACCTTCCATGGCCAGCAGAACCTCAAGTAAGTCTACTTCATGACCAGTGGTGTAAAGCAACTAAGTACATTTACTTAAGTACTGTACTTAAGTACAATTTTGAGGTATTTGTACTTTACTTGAGTATTTCCACTTTCCAATACTTTTACTTCTACTCCACTACATCTCAGAGGCAAATATTGAACTTTTACTCCACTACAATTATTTGAAAACTTTAGTTACTAGTTACTTTGCAGATAGAAATGATCACATTATAAACCATACATTAACCACTTTAGCCCTATTTTATACCTAGGCTATTTGAAAATAGCAGATCTACAAGCTCACAACGCGTCGCTATTGAGCTTGTAGATCTGCTATTTTCAAACATTTTTGTACTTTTGCTTTTGGTACTTTAAGTACATTTTGATACCAATAAATACTTTTGTACTTTTACTCAAGTACATTTTTAATTCCGAACTATTACTTGTAACAGAGTACTTCCACATTGCAGTATTGATACTTTTACTTAAGTAACACATTTGAGTACTTTTTCCACCACTGTTCATGACCTTCCATGGCCAGCAGAACCTCAAGTGAGTCCTGCTTTCTGTCAGACACTCAGGGCCCTATTATGCGTGACTTAAATCCGCGTCTTAGGCGATAATTAGGTGATAACGCCACCATCTTATGCTCAATCCCTATTATGCAAGGTGCGCTGAACGCAAACACTTAACACATTGATTGCCTAGATCGAGTTAACTCGTTTTTCAAATCCATCGCTTGCGTGCCGCAATTCTGAAGAACGAGTTTACTCGTTCTTTGGAATTTTCATTGTTTAATCTGTGATCACACTGTTCTGTTTATTTTTCATCATCAGTTTCATTTTCCACTTACGTCACACTCACCCGGAGCCGGATGCATAACGCAGATTCCGTTTCCGGGTCAAATTTTTTTCCCCCGGTCATTTTCGGACAGAATAGGGAAAAACTAGTTTTTTCACACGGTATAAAAAACGAACAGAGAGCTCCACTTCTATTTTCTTTGGTCTGGGTGACTAACAGTCATCGTCTTCGTGTATCACAACGGTCTGAAGGCCGATCGGTGATTGTCGAAGACGTCACATCCGGTTATGACGTATGGGCTGTTTGAGCCTGTTTGGGAGGGGGGAGCGAGTCAGCGAGTGATCGAGTTGTCTATCTACTGCTCTCTGCTGGTCGATTTGTCGTATGTGTTTAAAAACGCAACCAGATAAGCTATTTGAATGAAAAAGTACAAAAAAAACAAAACACAAAAATCGCTGGCACAGGGGTGAGTACATTATGAATAAACTCTGGCAGTCAATGTGTTAAGTAATAAGACTTGCCAGCATGTTTTACGCATGGGGGGGGGGGGTGTTCATATGTTAATTTAGGGCGCAATGCGGTATCTGCTATTATGCACCTTCACTTAAAAAGACTCAGCGCATACCGCTAAGACGTGGTCAGACCACGTCTTAAGTGCAAAAAGAAATGTTATGTTGTAAGGACACCGGCCGCGACGGGCGCGCAGAGCGCATGATGCATATATATATCAGCAAGAGGTTCACATTTAACTATAGCCGTACTCAGTCAACTCTGAACCGATTCTTAACATTTTATATTCTCTATAATCTGTGAAGGGTCTTTTTTCATTGCAGTCTTGCAGAAATAATATGAATACTATTATGGGGATGAAATCCTATAGGCTACACAATATATTGGAAATGACCAAAATTAATATAATTGCAGATGCCTTGCAGATGCCTGGCAATTATTTAATTAATTACCGATATACAAGCTTGTACAGCTAGTAGGAGCATTAACCTCTCTCTCTCTCTCTCTCTCTCTCTCTCTCTCTCTCTCTCTCTCTCTCTCTCTCTCTCTCTCTCTCTCTCTCTCTCTCTCTCTCTCTCTCTCTCTCTCTCTCTCTCTCTCTCTCTCTCTCTCCATGTGTTCAGGATAGTGTTAGACACCATGCAGCATGCTGTGTACATGTATGACATCAACCACGTCATCATTGACAACCTACAGTTCATGATGGGACAGGAGCAGCTCTCCATAGACAAGTGAGTGACATTTTACCAGTTAAATAAAAACTACCAACTAAATAAAAACTAATCTATGATAACTAAAACTAAGACTGAATATATTGACAAGTTCGTCAACAAACAAAAAACTAGACTAAAATGTTGGTGAGGGACGGATTTTATGCTTGGTTGCGCTCGGGTGTTGCGCTCTGAAAATAGCCGATCTACAAGCCCACAACGCGTCGCGCTGCGATACGTTGTGGGCTTGTAGAAATACCCCCTTTAAGGTCTTCATTTGGTAACTTTGGTCAATTTCCTCCCATTCAGGTATATGTAGAAATGTGTACAACAATTGAACTAAAATCTACTGACATTCAGTTTGTTATTAGTTTATGGTTTAATATTCATTGTGAAACGTAAACTAACACAGTGGTTCTCAACCTTTTCAGGCTGTGACCCCCCAAAATAATCATATTTGAACTGGGGACCCCCCAAAATAATCATATTTGAACTGGGGACCCCCCACCCTGACAAGCACTTGTTTGACTTGGTTCCACAGATAAATATTGTGAAAATAGCCGATCTACAAGCTCCGCGAGGCGTTGAGAGGCGTTTCTGCCTCTTTCTTATATTATTTGACAATTTGACCAGTTTTTATAGTATAGTTTGTTGATTATTTTTGATGCAGTAATGGTCATTTTTCTGTTCTTTCTTTTTTTTCTTTTTTTTTTTTGGAGGTATTAAAAAGGTCTTAAAGTCCTTAAATTGTCACTTCCCCAAAAAAATCATGTGGGGACCCCCCTGGGGGTCCCGACCCACAGGTTGAGAACCACTGAACACTAACAGATAATTAATGACGTGTTCGTTGTGAACGTTCAGGTTCGCCCTGCAGGACCACATCATCGGCGCGTTCAGGAAGTTTGCCACCAACAGCAGCTGCCACATCACCCTGATCATCCACCCCAGGAAGGAGGAGGACGACAGGGATCTGCAGACTGCATCCATCTTTGGAACGGCGAAGGTAAAGGAGGAGAGGCACTGGTTCACCATCACTGTGATTTGTCACGTCATCACAGTTTCATGGATTATACGCAGTGGTGGAGAAAGTACTCAAATGTTTTACTCAAGTAAAAGTATCAATACTGCAATTTAGAAGTACTCCCGTCACAAGTAAAAGTCCGGAATTCAAAATTTACTTGAGTAAAATTGCAAAAGTATTGGTATCAAAATGTACTTAAAGTACCAAAAGTAAAAGTGCTGAAATGTTTGAAAATAGCCGATCTACAAGCTCACAACGCGTCGCGATGCGACGCGTTGTGAGCTTGTAGATCTGCTATTTTCAAATATAGCCTAGGTATGAAATAGGGCTAAAGTGGTTAATGTATGTTTTATAATGTAATAGTTTATATCTGCAAAGTAACTAGTAACTAAAGTTTTGAAACGATTGTAGTGGAGTAAAAGTATAATATTTGCCTCTCAGATGAAAAGTACTGGAAATACTCCAGTAAAGTAAAAAATACCTCAACATTTTAGTACAGTACTTGGAGTAAATATACTTAGTTACTTTACACCACTGATTATAGGTTATTCTCAGTCAGTGATTTCAGTCATTTGGATGCCATAGAAGCCAGCATGTCTTCCATGGCAGTGGTGGGGTAGTAGTGGTGGGGTAGTAGTGGTGGGGTAGTAGTGGTGGGGTAGTAGGTGGGGTAGTAGTGGTGGGGTAGTAGGTGGGGTAGTAGTGGTGGGGTAGTAGGTGGGGTAGTAGTGGTGGGGTAGTAGGTGGGGTAGTAGTGGTGGGGTAGTAGTGGTGGGGTAGTAGTGGTGGGGTAGTAGGTGGGGTAGTAGTGGTGGGGTAGTAGGTGGGGTAGTAGTGGTGGGGTAGTAGTGGTGGGGTAGAAGTGGTGGGGTAGAAGTGGTGGGGTAGTAGTGGTGGGGTAGTAGTGGTGGGGTAGTAGGTGGGGTAGTAGTGGTGGGGTAGTAGTGGTGGGGTAGTAGTGGTGGGGTAGTAGTGGTGGGGTAGTAGTGGTGGGGTAGAAGTGGTGGGGTAGTAGTGGTGGGGTAGTAGTGGTGGGGTAGTAGGTGGGGTAGTAGTGGTGGGGTAGTAGTGGTGGGGTAGTAGTGGTGGGGTAGAAGTGGTGGGGTAGTAGGTGGGGTAGTAGTGATGGGGTAGTAGTGGTGGGGTAGTAGTGGTGGGGTAGTAGTGGTGGGGTAGAAGTGGTGGGGTAGTAGGTGGGGTAGTAGTGGTGGGGTAGTAGTGGTAGGGTAGTAGTGGTGGGGTAGTAGTGGTGGGGTAGTAGTTGTGGGGTAGTAGGTGGGGTAGTAGTGGTGGGGTAGTTGGTGGGGTAGTAGTGGTGGGGTAGTAGGTGTGGGGTAGTAGTGGTGGGGTAGTAGTGGTAGGGTAGTAGTGGTGGGGTAGTAGGTGGGGTAGTAGTGGTGGGGTAGTAGGTGGGGTAGTAGTGGTGGGGTAGTAGTGGTAGGGTAGTAGTGGTGGGGTAGTAGTGGTGGGGTAGTAGTTGTGGGGTAGTAGGTGGGGTAGTAGTGGTGGGGTAGTTGGTGGGGTAGTAGTGGTGGGGTAGTAGGTGTGGGGTAGTAGTGGTGGGGTAGTAGGTGGGGTAGTAGTGGTGGGGTAGTAGTGGTAGTAGTGGTGGGGTAGTAGTGGTGGGGTAGTAGGTGGGGTAGTAGTGGTGGGGTAGTAGTGGTAGTAGTGGTGGGGTAGTAGTGGTGGGGTAGTAGGTGGGGTAGTAGTGGTGGGGTAGTAGTGGTAGTAGTGGTGGGGTAGTAGTGGTGGGGTAGTAGGTGGGGTAGTAGTGGTGGGGTAGTAGGTGGGGTAGTAGTGGTGGGGTAGTTGGTGGTGGTAGTAGTGGTGGGGTAGTAGTGGTGGGGTAGTAGGTGTGGGGTAGTAGTGGTGGGGTAGTAGGTGGGGTAGTAGTGGTGGGGTAGTAGTGGTGGGGTAGTAGGTGGGGTAGTAGTGGTGGGGTAGTAGTGGTGGGGTAGTAGGTGGGGTAGTAGGTGGGGTAGTAGTGGTGGGGTAGTAGTGGTGGGGTAGTAGTGGTGGGGTAGTAGGTGGGGTAGTAGTGGTGGGGTAGTAGTGGTGGGGTAGTAGGTGGGGTAGTATTGGTGGGGTAGTAGGTGGGGTAGTATTGGTGGGGTAGTAGTGGTAGTAGTGGTGGGGTAGTAGGTGGGGTAGTAGTGGTGGGGTAGTAGAGGTGGGTGGGGTAGTAGTGGTGGGGTAGTAGTGGTAGTAGTGGTGGTGGGGTAGTGGTGGTGGGGTAGTAGTGGTGGGGTAGTAGTGGTGGGGTAGTAGAGGTGGGTGGGGTAGTAGTGGTGGGGTAGTAGTGGTGGGGTAGTAGTGGTAGTAGTGGTGGGGTAGTAGTGGTGGGGTAGTAGGTGGGGTAGTAGTGGTGGGGTAGTAGTGGTAGTAGTGGTGGGGTAGTAGAGGTGGGGTAGTAGAGGTGGGTGGGGTAGTAGTGGTGGGGTAGTAGTGGTAGTAGTGGTGGGGTAGTAGTGGTGGGGTAGTAGTGGTGGGGTAGTAGTGGTAGTAGTGGTGGGGTAGTAGGTGGGGTAGTAGAGGTGGGTGGGGTAGTAGTGGTGGGGTAGTAGTGGTGGGGTAGTAGTGGTAGTAGTGGTGGGGTAGTAGGTGGGGTAGTAGAGGTGGGGTAGTAGTGGTGGGGTAGTAGGTGGGGTAGTAGTGGTGGGGTAGTAGTGGTAGTAGTGGTGGGGTAGTAGTGGTGGGGTAGTAGTGGTGGGGTAGTAGTGGTAGTAGTGGTGGGGTAGTAGAGGTGGGTGGGGTAGTAGTGGTGGGGTAGTAGTGGTAGTAGTGGTGGGGTAGTAGTGGTGGGGTAGTAGTGGTGGGGTAGTAGTGGTAGTAGTGGTGGGGTAGTAGGTGGGGTAGTAGAGGTGGGTGGGGTAGTAGTGGTGGGGTAGTAGTGGTGGGGTAGTAGGTGGGGTAGTAGAGGTGGGTGGGGTAGTAGTGGTGGGGTAGTAGTGGTGGGGTAGTAGGTGGGGTAGTAGTGGTGGGGTAGTAGTGGTAGTAGTGGTGGGGTAGTAGTGGTGGGAAAAATGTCTGTCGACTACCTTTTTACACTGACGAAAACTAAATAAAAACTAAATAAAAACTAAACTATGATGACTAAAACTAAGACTAAATATACTGACAATTTCGTCATCAAATATAAACTAGACTAAAACGTTAGGGAGTGACTAGTGAAGTCATTCTATGTTTGGTTGCGCTCGGGTGTTGCGCTCTGAAAATAGCAGCTCTACAAGCTCACAACGCTTCGCGCTGCGGCGCGTTGTGAGCTTGTAGATCTGCTATTTTCAGCATGCAAACCAAGTGTATAATCAGCCATTACGACGCCATCAAGGCACCGCCAACATACATTTTAGTCGACTAAAATCAACTGTAGATTTAGTCGTCTATAATCTTATGATATTCAGTCGACTAAAACTAGACTAAAACTAAAGCATTTCAGATGACTAAAATATGACTAAAACTCAATCAAAATGTGCTGTCAGAATCAACACTGAAAAACGACAAAAGCCCCTTTCCGATTCCAAAAAGCTGCATTGACCCGACGCGGAAAGGTTTTGACCTTTTGACCCCTCCCTCCCTCCCTCCTTTGCAGGCCAGCCAGGAGGCGGACAACGTGCTCATCCTGCAGGAGAAGAAGCTGGTGACGTGTCCCGGCCGCCGGTCGCTGCAGGTCACCAAGAACCGCTACGACGGGGACGTGGGCATCTTCCCGCTGGACTTCCTCAAGGCCTCGCTCACCTTCACGGCTCCCAAAATGAAGAAACTGGCGGCGGCGGCGAAGAAGGCAGAACAAACAGAGAAGAAGAAGTCGGAGACGGCGAAGAAGTCGGAGACGACGGTAGAGACGGTAGAGAAGGGAGATGCGATCGTAGAGAAACTAGCTGCGACGGCGAAGAAAGGGAATGCAGTGGCGAAGAAGTTAGAGACGGCTGCGAAGAAGGGAGGCACGACGGCTAAGAAGGAAGATACAAGCAACAGTTGAGAAGTCGGAGACAACAGCGAAGTAGGGAGAGGCGACTGTCAAAAGAAATAAAGTAGATAAACCAGCCAAAGCAACTAAAACTCCACCATTAAAAGTGATGAGGATTCCGCGGCAGTAAAAGAAACCATCTCAGACTGATTACATAGATCATTGATGATTTGTCACGATTAATTCAGAGTAGCCAATTATTTTGTACCCCCTTTTCCTGCCCAATTTAGTTGTTATTCCAATTAATTCATCCCCACACACATTTCTGTGTCACTGCTGTTGTAGGCTGCCCTAGCTTGTCTGATTTCTTGTCTAGAGGGGCGGGTTTCAAATCAGCGGAGAGAGAATGCGCCTGATCCCATTGGTTCACCGATCTGTCCGTCAGCCCCGCCCCGCTCCGCTCCGCATAACATTTGGAGGGACGCCCACTGCACTCTGGTTGGTTGAGGATGACTCCCACTTCCTATGCCCGGAACATCGACTCGCTGGTCCAGGCTTTTATTTTTTAGCTAAACTAAAAAAAATAAAAGCCTGGAGATCGAGGCTACTGCTGTTGTATCGTACTCCCTCACCTGCCAGTGAGTACTCCTCCCGCCTAGTCTCGTGTGGCCAGACTGTTGCCTCCCACAATTTTTTTATGTTTCCGGTCATACAGTCTGGGACTCGGAAGCCTCCTCCCCACTTCTGTTTCGTCTTTACAGTCGCGCAAATTTATCCTCATATAAATCAAAAAATCATAGAAATCAAAATCATCTAAGCATATGTAGCTTGCTGCTTAGCAGAAATGGAAATTTAAAAATAAAATGTAAAGATATATATTTTTTAAATATCGCAAACGGAAGTGCCAGTTTCCTCTCTCGGATTTCGAGAGGTGTAGTTCCAGACTATATATAGCATTCGGAGATTGTGGAATAGTTGTCTGGCTACGCGTGACTACCTCCCGCCCAACACTCCCCGCTGACAGGCGCCGCCCCAGTCTGTGGGAGTACGTGACCAATATCACCCTCCTCCTCCCCGCCCGGCTTGCCTCCCCCGAACCCGGGCCAATTGTGTTGGCACAGACGCCCGACAAAGCCGGATTCGAACTCACAACCTCCGTGGTGTGGTGGGGAAGGGACTTTACCACTGCGCCGCCCGAGCGCCTGTCACAATGAATTTGTTGTGCCTTTGATGGAGCTTTCAGTGTACGGCTGAACGCATAATGTCATACTGTATTAGAGCTATGGATGAATTACATGCAGGAAATGTACGTTGATTATCAGCTTGCCCTGAGTTGCCTGGGTTACTGCATTAACAACATACGGTACCCAGCATTGGCCAGGTTATGAATGCATGGATGAAATAGGATCTCTCTCTCCCTCTCTACTTCCCTCTCCCTATCCATCTCTCAATCTCTCCCTCGCTGATCAAGCTCTGGTCTGCCTAACAAAGTCCCTCTCGCTTTCTCTCACTCTCTCTCCCTCCGTCCATCCATCCCTCCATTTGTCCATCCCTCTGCTCTCCCTCCCCTTCTCCCTATCCCTCTCCTCTCTCCCTCTGTCTCTCTCTCTCTCTCTCGCTGATCGAGCTCTGGTCCGGCATTACGCACAACAGAAACTATTGCCTAACAGCGTCGATTTGCCAGAACCTGGTGAAGAGGCCTTTCAACAGAACTATGTTGTTCACAGTTTGTTATGAATGTTCCAAGTTGTTGGACTGACGGTTTTTCTACAGCGTTATTATGTATGCGTTGAACACTGTGTGTTAATTATGACTGAACTCTACTGTAAAGTGTTAAGTACATCTGAGGATGAGATTCCGTTCAATAAAGCACTGTTCTACACTGAAGGGATTAATAATGCATTTAATGTTAAAGAAATATTGATTTATTAACACATTCCATCCGGAAACACATCTGTGTTATTTTAGATTTGAACTATAACCATTATTTTATACTTTGGCTATTAAAAAAAGTGTACACATTTGTGCAAATCTTTTAATATATATATTTTTTAAAGCGAACATTTTTAACTCAAATCATTGCTTTTGGGGGGTCCCTGGAATGAAATATTTTGAGTTTTTTTGGTGGGGGGGCCGCGGCCAAATGCATATCATTTTGGGCGTCCTTGACACGAAAACGTTTGAGAACTACTGATATTATAGCAACAAATTTTTTTTTCAAAAAACTGTTTTAGAATCTGCCAAATTGCACACATTTTCCACGATTTTTCCAAAAATTGCAGATCTACAAGCTCATAGCGCGGCACTCGGTGCCGCGCTATGAGGTTGTAGATCTGCAATTTTTTTTAAAGCCAAAGAACTCTAAAATGACACAGATGCGTTCCCGGAATTAATGGGTTAACATTAAAGTTTGTTAATACGTGTAGTCAAAAGTTATGCTAAAAGGATAACACAAAAAAGCCTTGTTTCCATTGTGGTCCATTGTACTCAATAATTAGTGTTGCACAGCTCTGTGTGCTCCAAAGCCTCAGAACTCAGATTAAGCCCTAACTCTAATTAGCTTTAAAAGGTTTATGAATTAATTCATTTCTATCTCACACAAGAGCTTGATGAAGCGCCCTGCATGCATTATCATCTTTGGCCAGTAGAGGGTGTGTGTGTGTTCTACAGATGAGAATAATTCTAGACTTAAAAGGTTTAGTGGGTGTAAAACTTCACAGCACTTTATTTCAGTGGTTCTTAAAGTTGGGTCCAGGGGGGTCCCCAGTGAAATGAGGAACAGTTTAAACACTTTACTTTGATTCTTCAGTCGTTTTCTAAACATTTTGAATATATTTGGAAAAGAAATTGAATAATTTCTTAACACACAAATCTTCACGTCCCAGGCACAATATATTTTCAGATGGGAGTCTGTGTACAAATACAGATGAATGTGGGGGTCCTTGACATGAGAACTACTGATTTAATTTACTCCACCATAGAATGTGAGCAAATGACTGGACTCTTTTTAAAGCAGCCTTGAAAAGACACCTATTCTCTCAGGCATATGGCATATAGTTGTTGTTTTGTTTTGTTTTGTTTATTAGTTTTTCATTGTTTTTGATGTAAAGCGTCCTTGGGTTTATGAAAGGAGCTATATAAATTCAAGCTATTATTAAGCTATTATTATTAAAAAGTATATTGTGAGACGGGAAGGACATCAACATAAGAGTTTGGAGGATACGAGATTGAAATTCTATGTACTAAAGGAGTTAATTATGCAATTGGGAAACTACTGGATTCAATCAATATAAATTCAAGCTATTATTATTATTATTATTATTAATGATTGCATGACTCTTTATAATGAGCAGTGGTGGAAGAAGTACTCAGATATTTTACTTAAGTAAAAGTAGCAATGCAACAATATAAAAATACTCTGTTACAAGTAAAAGGCCTGTGTTCAAAATGTTACTGAGTAAAGGTATAAAAGTATTGGCATCAAAATATACTGAAAGTACCAAAAGTAAAAGTAGTAAAATGTTTGAAAATAGCAGATCTACAAGCTCACGCGACGCGTTGGGAGCTTGTAGATCTGCTATTTTCAAATAGCCTGGGTATAAAATAGGGCTGAACAGTGGTTAATGTATGTGTTTTATAATATAATAATTTATATCTGCAAAGTAACTGGTAACTAAAGTTTTCAAATAATTGTAGTGGAGTAAAAAGTACAATATTAGCCTTAGATGTAGTGGAGTAGAAGTAAAAGTACTGAAAACTGTAAATATTCCAGTAAAGTAAAAAAGAATACCTCAAAATTGTATTCAAGTACAGTACTTGAGTAAATGTACTTAGTTACTTTACACAACTGATAGTGAGGCTTCAAGGTTGTCTTATTTTGCACAGATCACCCAGACTGATTTATTTAATATTTTGCATCTATTAGATGTGCCGTAGGGAGAGACAGTAAACACTGAGAGAGTAATGGAGTGACACACTCGGGCAAATGGGAATTGAACCAGGGGACTCGTTGTCAGGCATTAGAGCTGATGATTTATTTGTATTGTATTTATTATATTTCTAACAACCATCAAACATTGAATGTTAAAGGACAAATCAAATTTAAAAACAGGATAAAGTCTGATACACAAAAACTCATACACAAAAACAGACACAGACATGTACATAATTAATACAGAGAATTGATTGATTGATTGAATACTTTCCTAGTCAGAAAGCACGAGGTACAGTCATACATTAAGGCTAAAAGGATAACACAAAAAATCTTGGGGACTTGTTACCATTGTGGTCCTATGTATTCAATTCATCAACATAGCGTACAACATTAACACAATAATGCATTACATTACATGTACAAAGGGTAGAATAAAGACATGTAAAAAGCTAAAACTATATCAAAATGCAGTATGCACCCTAACCACTCAGTTATCAGGTCAACCCCTAGAATGATTCAGAAGTGTAATTCAAAACATGTGAACGTTGCACAATCATTTTGTTACAAACAATAACCAGGGAATGAACGGTGTTGTTTTAGTAGGAAGAACATTTGTACTCAGTCTGGAGAGACTGTTGGCTTCTTGCACAAAGTTCAAATGCTTCCACCTCTCTGTCTCTGTCTCTAGCATTCCATTCCAACATAGTGGAAGAGTTGTCTTAACTTCAGAGACCATATACGTTCATACAGTACCAATGTTTCTCAACGTTGGGTTTCGGGTCCAAATGGACCCTTATGGGTCCTCTGAGAGTGTACAAATGGAACCAAATGGACCCTTACAGGTCTGTAACTCCGAGAGTGTACAAATGGAACCAAATGGACCCTTACAGGTCTGTAACTCTGAGTGTACAAATGGAACCAAATGGACCCTTACAGGTCTGTAACTCTGAGAGTGTACACATGGAACCAAATAGACCCTTACGGGTCTGTAACTCTGAGAGTGTACAAATGGAACCAAATGGACCCTTACAGGTCTGTAACTCTGAGAGTGTACAAATGGAACCAAATGGACCCTTACAGGTCTGTAACTCTGAGAGTGTACAAATGGAACCAAATGAACCCTTACAAATCTGTAACTCTGAGAGTGTATAAGTGGAACCAAATGGACCCTTACAGGTCCATTTGGTTCCATTTGTACACTCTCAGAGTTAAAATAAACTATGGATTTAACAGTGTAGATTGGAGTCCCATCGAATTAATCAAAATGGTATCAAACTAAAAGGCAGAGAATCTCATCTTTAAACCATGTTGTACAGTCAGCGCTCCGAACCGGGAAACACTACCACTGCAGTTGTTGTGGTGCCCCAGTTTCAAAACTCTAGCAAACAACAGCAACAAAGAGCTTGTAGATCCGCTTTTCCCACGCTACAATAGGGCATAAGTGGCTTTAAGTGAGAGTCATCTTTAACCAGAACATCACGGTTCACTAGCCTACTTTATCTTGTGTGTTAGAGTGATAACTTCATGATGAAGCGTGTCCACACTGAGAACAGCTCATCATGTCTTTAAACACAGAGAAGAAAGCGGGGTCAGCTTACCTGTTTCTGTTACTTAACATACAGGTGCTTTCACCCACCTGCCTGATGCTTGTCCCTGATTGGCTGATGGAGCCAGGTGAAAGGTGTCAGGTTACCACCATGCATTATTCACAGACAGTGGGGTGGATTCTAGACTCAAGTGGTTTGCACCACAATCTACAGTATAATGACACTTATTTATGTGTTAACCCTCTAAGACCCAGCGTTGCTTTAGAGTAACAATTATATTTTATAAAGAAAGGAGTTTAAATAATTTGTTTTTCTGTTATTTTTTCACCTCTAAATCCTCATTGGGTCCTATTGTTTAGTCTTACAATGCCATTGGCCAGGATATTTGCATATAAATACCCCCCACAGAGCCAGGAATCATCACAACTTGAAAAATCTCTGTTGGAACAGATCTCTTTTTTCTCTGGAAGATATTCCTCACAAAAACGTAAGTAATATGCCTGTAATATTTGTTTTGGTGAACATTACAATGTCTAGAACATGTACATATGTTATTATTGTGACATATATGTCCCAAATTTAAAAAAAATATGGCTTATTGGTGTTATTATTCATAATGTATACTGTTCTGAGGCCAAATATTATTCATAATTGATCTGAGGCCAAATAATAAACCATATAAATGAATCATTAAGTTGTTTTAGTGAAGTATTTACACATTTGCCATGTTATCCATAAAAATGGCCTATAGGAAATTTTGCTACCTGATGGACCCAACGTTGCTAAATGTCAACATTTGCATAAAAACTTACCAAAACATATTTTTTTAAAAAACATTATATTTTCCTCTTCTAAATACTCCTACAAGACCATCTGAAAGGTTTTTAATTTTTTTTTGCAAGTACAAATATATCCGGGTCTTACAGGGTTAAAGCGGCAATTTTTTTTTATGAATACAATAACATTTTCTGTAAGGTAGAGTAATGTTATGTTGTTTATGTATTATATTGTGTATTGTGTATTGTGTATTGTATATTGCATTATGTTAATGCAAGGTACTGTAACTTATACATTTGGGGTGGTTTTATTTTGTCTCCCTGCTCTTCTATGGAGACATTTAGATCCTGTGTCTAGGTTGGACATGACCTTTGACACGATCCTGTTTCTGGTTGTTTCTGGTTGACCTGAAGGTCAAGATTAAATTATCCCCTGAGCAAGCAGGCAGGCTCTATTAGCTCAAAGGTAAAAAATAAATTAAAAAAATCAGCACTTGCGCAGAGACCCGGGTGCAAATCGGGGGTAGAATAGGAAACTGAACTGGGACACTATAAAACTTAAGCTGAAAAATGGTGTGATTGTGTTTACTAAAGAGAGCTGGAGAGACGGGAGGAGACCCCTGTTACTGAACAAACACCCTAAAAACAATGATTAGTATCAGAATAAGAAATATCAGAGCTTTAACTTTTTAACAAAAAACATATATATATAATTTTTTACAAGAACAAAAATACATCAGTTAGAGAATAAAGCAATGGTGATTTATAGGCGGTAGAAATGTTCTCCAATTCCCTCCCAGCAGCTGTGCTGTGAGTGATCTTCCTCTCTGCCAAAACAACACAAATCACATTTATGAACACAATGACACAATGTGAGTCAATATGTGTCTCTATGGTTTATTATAACACATGTTCTGACTCTCTCTCAACAAGCATCCAAACTCACTAAATCTCTGTCTATAGCCTCTGGGCCTCATCTCTATGTAGTCCTTATATTAGCAAGGGTGGAGAAAGTACTCTGGTTTTGTTTTTCCTATAAGTATTTAAGTAGCAATACCATAATGTAGAAATATTGTGTTTACAAGTAAAAGTCCTGTGTTTAAAATCTTGATTATGCAAAATATGCGATCGCATAATTTATCGCATAATCAGCCAAATGGCACAGATTAAAAAAAGGGTGCATAATCGCATATTTCCGCACAAACTTCCCGCATATTTGGAGATGGGTCCACTTGGTTCCATGTGGTGCCAATCCAGGATTCAAACCTCCATGGTCTCCATGGTTCCCCCAAACACCCAACATGTGCTCAACTAAAAGTCATGTAACAAATCTGGCTAAGAAAATTAAGCCTAAAATTGGCTTCCTCTACCGAAATAGGTCTTGTTTTTCTAAAGAAAACAGAAAGAGGGTCATTCAAGCTACAATCATGCCAATATTAGATTATGGAGATATTTTATATATGCATGCCACAGACAGCACTTTAAAACCCTTAGATGCAATCTATCACAGTGCACTCCGTTTTATTACAGGTGCAGGTTTCAGGACTCATCATTGCACATTGTACACCTCAAATGGTCTTCCCTGGCTCTCAGAAGGAAACAACATGTCACCTTGTTTACTTACAAGGCACTACTTAACAAACTGCCCCTGTATTTAACAACACTGTTAGAGCCTAATACTTCAAGTCATGGTACCAGATCGCAAGACAATAACATTTTGCTGAAGGTGCCTACAACCAGTACTAAACTGGGAGATACAGCCTTCAGTGTATATGCTCCATATATATGGAACAAATGTCAAGAAAAACTGAAGTTAGATGCTCTTGTCTCTTTTGCTATTTTTAAAAGATTTTTAGCTGACCTTATTTTGGAAGAAGATTTATGCACCTGCTTGATGTAATATATGGTTTTAATATATAACTTTTGCAACCTTTTTTATTTTTATATGTACCTTGTTATCCTTGTCAATGAAAAACCATTGTTGTAAATGTCTTTTTGTACACAGGGCACTATTGAAAAAGAGACCCTGGTCTCAATGGATTTCCCTGAAATAAAGGTTTCAATCAAAAAAACTTAGAAACTTGCTCTATAAATTCAAGGTGGGTTTAACAAAAAAATCCTGGTATTAAAACATTTTTTTTGAGAACCACATATCCGCCAAATATTGTCTAACAGAATAACGGACAGGGTTCAAGTGGTTAAGAAAATAAAGTGAAAGAAGGAACATGTTTATATTGAACCCTCTCTCCCAGAACACAGAAGGGTCACAGACAGACTAACTGATCTCTGAGACGAGGTTCTGGTTCAGTCTGGCTCCGTTCTCATCCCAACAGACCAGAACCCTTCCTGGCAGCGGTGGGAGAAGTACTCACAGTTTCGTAATTGAATTGGTTATATCGATTAGTCACCCCCGATTGATGACCAGCGGACCGGTAGGCAGTGGTTCCGGTACACAAAGAGTCTCCGTTGTGTCTCCTATACCGGAACCGCATGGTCATTGTTATATATTATTGTCTTAGGAATGAGACAAAAACTAAAAAATATCCATGAATTGAAGTCTCCATGGGGTGACTAATCCATAGAAAAAACATATTTTTTTGGGTGAACTATCCCTTTAACCACGTACACTTTGAGCGGAGTCCCTATCAGGGCTCTATGCTAGTGTATTTTCTGTTATGGTGGGGAAAGCTTTTCGCGGAAAATAGCAGATCGACAAGCTCACAACACGTCGCATTGTGAGCTTGTCGATCTGCTGTTCTCTGCGAAAGCTTTCACCACAACACGGATGCTGGGTTAAACCTTTTAACCCATTAAGTTCCGGAAACGCATCTGTGTCATTTCAGATTTATTTGGCTATTAAAAAAATTGCTGATCTACAAACTCATAGATCTATGAACTATGAGCTTGTACATCTGCAATTTTTTTGAGACATCATGGAAGATTTGCGCAAATCTTTGAATATGTTTTAACCGATTAAGACCTGGGACGCATCTGTGTCATTTTTAGATTTGAGCTAAAAAAGCATTATTTTACACTTTGGTTATTCAAAAATATCAGATATACAAGCTCGTAGCGCGGCTTGTAGATCTGCTATTTTTGAAAAATCGAGAACATTTGTGCAAATCTTTGAATATATATATTCTTAAAGCGAACATTTGTAACTCAAATCTTTGAATATATATATTCTTAAAGCGAACATTTGTAACTCAAATCTTTGCTTCTGGGGGGTCCCTGGAACAAAATAGTTTGAGATAGGGGTCCGTGGTCAAATACATATACATTTTGGGGTCCTTGACATGAAAAAGTTTGAAAACCACTGACATAGCAACATAGTTTATTCAAAGGTCATGTCTCACCTATAGACAAAGACCTGATGGTCACAGATTCAGTTTATCCCCTGAGCAAGCAGGCCTGGCTCTATTAGCTCAATGGTAAACAAATGTCCAGCACTTGCGCAGGAAACCAGGTTCAAATCCGGGGTAGAAGAGGAAAGTTACATAGTGCTGCTTGAAGTACAGTATTTTGAGTAAATGTACTAAGTTACTTCATACACAAGGGTTCCTGGCGTCGGTGTATCCACATGGCATGTGGACTCTCTGTCTCTGCAGCTCCTTGGCTCTCAACTCCCAGCTGTAAAATATTGTTGTAAGAAAGAAAAAAAACAACAGCATTGTCTTTCTTTTGCAGCGAGCAGTTAAGTCGCAATGTTATAGTTGGCCAGAGAAGAAGAGAAACAAGCTGCAGGGTTTTGGAGAGATGTGTGTATATCGTGTCTTAGTTTGTGTCCGTGTGTCCGTCTGCGCACGCGTGTGCGTGCGTGCGCGTGTGTGTGTGTGTGTGTGTGTGTGTGTGTGTGCGTGAGACGAGTATCTTTGTCTGTGTGTGTGTGTGTGTGTGTGGGTGGGTGTGTGTGTGTGTGAGAGAAACATTGGATCAGATACTGTAGCAGGGTGGGAGACAGGTTCTGGGCAGAGCGTTGGAGTAAACAGAGCTGGGTTTATGTTCTATCCTTCACAACGGTTCTCAACCTGCGGACTGGGCGCTGCTGGTGGACCGTGAGGGTATTGTATAGTGAGGCCCCCCAAAATAATTGACAAAAGATTTTTATGATGATATATAACATTAAAGCTGGACTATGTAACTTTCCTGTTCCAGCCCGGATTTGAACCCCAGTCTCCTGTGCAAAGAAAATGCACTCTCAGAGTTCTTCATCAGAGTTACAGACCCGTGAGCGTCCATGTGGACCCCATGTGGTCCCCAGACCCTAGGTTGAGAAACAACACCAAGAAAGCACCTTGCATCACTTGTTTCTATTATTTTATAAAGAAACAAAACAACATTCTATGATCTGACTTTAATAGAGCACTGAAGTCCTGACGTCACTGCCAGTAGAGGGCGCTTTCCGCAGGTTCATGGCTTTACTTTTTGTATTGATATCCTCATTGGGGAATCTTAGATCGCTTCATATAAGAACTGTGTTCCAAAAATAAACACGCCACCCTGGCGTTTTTACTCATAAGGATATGAAGCATCGACTGAAGGTGTAATTGTACACATTTACCCAAAGAGTAACACAATATAAACACTAGAAACGAGTCAAACAACCCAAAGACTACATTTCCCATGAACGCGGCTGCTGTATGGACAGTGATTTCAGACCCGGCCGGAAGTAGTAGTTCTTAAGACTTTTAAGGCAGAATTAATTCAATTTTCGCCAGAAACAGGCTGTATCAAATATGAATGAATATCATAAACGATGCAGAGCCACCCCCCTGACAAAAACGCCAGGGTGGTGTGTTTATGTTTGGAACACAGTTCTTATATGACGTGATCTAAGATTCCCAAATGGGGATTTCAACACAAAAGATAAAGCCACGAACCCGTGGAACAGCGCCCTCTAGTGGCAGTGACGTCAGACTTCGGCGCTCTATTCATTTATAAAGAAACAAAACAACATTCTATGATCTAATATTATTAACATCTGTCTTTTAAACAAAAGCTCAGTGACTGAAATGGAAGCAGCTGCTTTTTTTTTTCCTTTGACAAAACAGCTTGAAATAATATTCATAATAATCAGCTTTTCCTCATTAGGGAGAGAGTTGTGGGTGTCCCTGGTATGATACTGTTTATATATCATCTTTATTATTGGATTTACAGTGATAACAGCCTGAGAGGGATTTAGACACAGTGGGAGTCGCTTAACCCATTAAGACCGGGAACGCATCTCGAGTGCCGCCCTATGAGCTTGTAGATCTGCTATTTTAGGAAAATTTGGGCAAATCTTTTAATATATAAATATATATACATTTTTGACTTAACTCTTTGCTTCTGGGGGGTCCCTGGAACAAAATATTTTCAGATGGGGGTCCGCGGCCAAATACATATAATTTTGGGTGGTCTTTGACATGAAAAAAGTTGGAGAACCACTAATATTATAGCAACAGAAGTATAAAAAAAATAAAAAATGTTAGGATTTAGAAGACATTGTAGGATCCCCCCCCCGAAGCAAAGATTTGAGTTGAAAATGTTTGCTTTAAAAATATATATATTCAAAAATTCAAATTTTCACGATTTAAAAAAATATTGCAGATTCAAAAATAGCAGATATACAAGCTCGCTATGAGCTTGTATTATTACAGTGCTATATTTGAATAGCTCAAAGAAATGTGCTCCCCGTCTTAATGGATTAATGTTCAACATATCTGAAATCTCCATTCAGCAACAATGGTGGAATTCAAACTCACATTAAGGGCCACTTCACCCATTTTAAATAATACAAAAAAATTGCAATATTTTGGACATACAGCAGAGATATACTGTACACCCACTTTATACTGTACACCCACTTTATACTGTACACCCACTTTATACTGTACACCCACTTTATACTGTACACCCACTTTATGAATGAGCTCGTCTTCACTTCTATAAATGGAGAGGGAGAGCAGATGTCAGCATCCCCCCCTCCCCCCTAAACACCCCACAGGAGACACAGCACTCATGTTTAAAAAAAATCACACCCAGTGTGAAGTGGGCGGTGTGGTCACAGTGGTCATCACAGTGATGGAAGAAGTGATGGAAGAAAAGTAATATTGTGGACCAACCATTGTACACCCCTAACTTAAAAAAAAGTTTTTTTTTTTTTTAAGTGCATAGTCCTATAAATAGGACTATGCACATGTGTCATGTTTCACTAGCCAATCACAGTCCTGAATACTGTGACTGTGATTGGCCAATCACGGTGCAGGGTTAGGGGGGTACAATGGTGGCCAATCACAGCGCAGGGTTGGGGGGGTGCAATGGGTGGGGCATGTCCAAACCTCACATATAGGGGCAGTTTCACTGCCCAAAAAACAAGACCAGGAGACCTGGTTCTGCCAGACCCAGACTTCACATGACGTGTCAGCCAGTGTCTATGCCCATATATGGACGAAAGGGGGACAGACTTTTATGGCTGGGGCCTAAGGTCAAAGTGACCAAAACCATTTTTTTGCCCATGTATGGAGAAAACAGGTACAAAACATGTGTATGGCCGAAAGGGGGACAGACTACATTTGTGTTTTGTTCAATCTGTATGGTAGAGTGACTCTATGGAGCCCAGGATCTCAGTCAACTAAGCATAATATAGGGGTTAAGAGATTAAAGCACCATAATACCAAAGTAGTTCCTCTCTGAACTCTTTTCAGAGTGCCACGCCCTACGATGAAACGTCAATATTTAACCTGGGTTCCTTAAAAATCAGAAATGGGTCACTTCACTTCATCCACCGCCTGTTGTTCTGTTCACAGTGCATTTGTAAATCTGCTCTTGAAAAGGTCACATGAATGGGGCACATTTATAATAATAATAATAATAAGTTACAGACCCGTGAGCGTCCATGTGGACCCCATGTGGTCCCCAGACCCTGCGTTGAGAAACAACACCAAGAAAGCACCTTGCATCACTTGTTTCTATTATTTTATAAAGAAACAAAACAACATTCTATGATCTGACTTTAATAGAGCACTGAAGTCCTGACGTCACTGCCAGTAGAGGGCGCTTTCCGCAGGTTCATGGCTTAACTTTTTGTATTGATATCCTCATTGGGGAATCTTAGATCGCTTCATATAAGAACTGTGTTCCAAAAATAAACACGCCACCCTGGCGTTTTTACTCATAAGGATATGAAGCATCGACTGAAGGTGTAATTGTACACATTTACCCAAAGAGTAACACAATATAAACACTAGAAACGAGTCAAACAACCCAAAGACTACATTTCCCATGAACGCGGCTGCTGTATGGACAGTGATTTCAGACCCGGCCGGAAGTAGTAGTTCTTAAGACTTTTAAGGCAGAATTAATTCAATTTTCGCCAGAAACAGGCTGTATCAAATATGAATGAATATCATAAACGATGCAGAGCCACCCCCCTGACAAAAACGCCAGGGTGGTGTGTTTATGTTTGGAACACAGTTCTTATATGACGTGATCTAAGATTCCCAAATGGGGATTTCAACACAAAAGATAAAGCCACGAACCCGTGGAACAGCGCCCTCTAGTGGCAGTGACGTCAGACTTCGGCGCTCTATTCATTTATAAAGAAACAAAACAACATTCTATGATCTAATATTATTAACATCTGTCTTTTAAACAAAAGCTCAGTGACTGAAATGGAAGCAGCTGCTTTTTTTTTTCCTTTGACAAAACAGCTTGAAATAATATTCATAATAATCAGCTTTTCCTCATTAGGGAGAGAGTTGTGGGTGTCCCTGGTATGATACTGTTTATATATCATCTTTATTATTGGATTTACAGTGATAACAGCCTGAGAGGGATTTAGACACAGTGGGAGTCGCTTAACCCATTAAGACCGGGAACGCATCTCGAGTGCCGCCCTATGAGCTTGTAGATCTGCTATTTTAGGAAAATTTGGGCAAATCTTTTAATATATAAATATATATACATTTTTGACTTAACTCTTTGCTTCTGGGGGGTCCCTGGAACAAAATATTTTCAGATGGGGGTCCGCGGCCAAATACATATAATTTTGGGTGGTCTTTGACATGAAAAAAGTTGGAGAACCACTAATATTATAGCAACAGAAGTATAAAAAAAATAAAAAATGTTAGGATTTAGAAGACATTGTAGGATCCCCCCCCCGAAGCAAAGATTTGAGTTGAAAATGTTTGCTTTAAAAATATATATATTCAAAAATTCAAATTTTCACGATTTAAAAAAATATTGCAGATTCAAAAATAGCAGATATACAAGCTCGCTATGAGCTTGTATTATTACAGTGCTATATTTGAATAGCTCAAAGAAATGTGCTCCCCGTCTTAATGGATTAATGTTCAACATATCTGAAATCTCCATTCAGCAACAATGGTGGAATTCAAACTCACATTAAGGGCCACTTCACCCATTTTAAATAATACAAAAAAATTGCAATA